>NC_081575.1:3206896-3254670 GCF_022355385.1 Mustela nigripes | reverse complement strand
ATCAAAATCAAAAGACAACTGACAGAATGGGAGAAGATATTTGCAAATGCCATATCAGATAAAGGGCTAGTGTCCAAAATCTATAAAGAACTTAGCAAACTCAACACCCAAAGAACAAAGAATTCAATCAAGAAATGGGCAGAGGACATGAACAGACATTTCTGCAAAGAAGACATCCAGATGGCCAACAGACACATGAAAAAGTGCTCCACATCACTCGGTATCAGGGAAATACAAATCAAAACCACAATGAGATACCACCTCACACCGGTCAGAATGGCTAAAATTAGCAAGTCAGGAAATGACAGATGCTGGCAAGGATGCAGAGAAAGGGGAACCTTCCTACACTGTTGGTGGGAATGCAAGCTGGTGCAACCAACCACTCTGCAAACAGCATGGAGATTCCTCAAAAAGTTGAAAATAGAAGTACCCTATGACCCAGCAATTGCACTACTGTGTATTTACCCTAAAGATACATACGTAGTGATCCGAAGGGGCATTTGCACTCGAATGTTTATAGCAGCAATGTCTACAATAGCCAAACTATGGAAAGAACCTAGATGTCCATCAATAGATGAATGGATAAAGAATAAGTGGTATATATACACAATGGAATACTATGTAGCTTTCAAAAGAAATGAAATCTTGCCATTTGTGATGATGTGGATGGAATTAGAGAGTATCATGCTTAATGAAATAAGTCAATCTCCCTGATATGAGGAAGTGGAGGTGCAACGTTGCAGCTTTAGAATTATCCTGTCTAGGTTCTTAAAAATCCAGTTAGGATTATATTAAATCTGTAGATTGATTTGGGGAGAGTTGATATTTCTTGGATAACAAGGATAATGAGGTTTCACATATAGGAATAAGCTCTCTTTCTGCATTTGTTATACATAAGCAATGAATCTTGGAACACTACATCAAAAACTAATGATGTACTATATGGTGACTAACATAACATACATAATTTTTTTAAAATATCTCCTTTAATGGTGATAGAATTTTATAGTGTTTGTCATATAAGTACAATTTGAAATGGCCAATGAGGCAGAGATATAGGAAGACAGGGTAGGACCACTAGTCCCAAGCTCCTCACTGAGCAGAGAGCTAGCCTGCGAATAACAAAACACAAGGATCCTTCTCTCTCTCCCCATGTGGTACCATTCCCTCCCTTCTGGTTGAGCCCCATTGGCTGGTAAGACATTCACTAGTCATTTGTATACTCTTTCTTCATCTTTATTCCAGAAATTCATTTGGGGAAGAGGGAAATGTTCTATAGCTGCATTATCCAGTATTGTAGCCACTATTGAACAATGTTGATCTAGAACATTGATTTCTAGGTAAGCTTGGGATTTGGGAGGTCGTATGAAGATTTTGATTAATCATATGAGCACTTGGGCCACCAAATATACAGCAACAGGATTTTCTTAATTGTCTTTGGTCCCAATCCCCATATGTACTAATTCCATTTATGGACAGGTTCTTCTTGACCTCTCTTGTGGGCTATAACCTCTATAGCCAGAGGTTATAGCTCTGGAGCAATCCCAGCTTAGAGAATTCTGATGACTCTTTAGACAGAGTTCGCTAGCCTCCTTAGTTTCACTTACAGTCTCTTGTCAGACCTTGGTGCTGCGAGCCAAGGATTTAGATAACTTGTTTTGCTGTAACCCTCTAATCCCTACATGGAAGAGTAAGCATAGACTTATCTAGGCCTCTCCAATGTCACTGCCACATAGGCTGACTGGAAAAATGGGAAGAACATCTAAAGCTGAGGTAGAGGTCTGCACACTGACATCTGGGTTAAGGTGCAGATTGGGGAAAGTATACTGCTGCAAGTAATGAGTGATGGGGTCCAGCCAGCAGTTAATGCCATGAGTCACAGAGCCAACAGAGCCAGAGCCAAGCCACAGGCCAGGAATGACCCACTCAGGTTCTGGGATCAGGCAGCCATTGCATAGACTTAGCCAGGAAGATAGCAGGGGAGGCTAGAAACATAAAGCAGTAAGGAAAGGAAAGGATGCTGACAAATACCAATCTTCCAGTCATCCGGAGTCACTCCAAACAGGATTGGTCATTTGTTCTAGAGAAGGGCTTTTTCTAGAAGGGCCTTCTAGAGAAGGGCCAAAAGCCAGATGAGTGGCTGAGGCAGGAGAGGAACCATAAACAGCAAAATCAAGAGGAGGTAGACCACTGATGAGGGATCAAGGCTTCTCTGGGTTTGGGCTAGAGATATAGGGTTCTTGGTATGGACCTCTGGCTAGACAGAGGCAGATTTGGGGGGAGAGTGGTGCAGAGATAAGATTTTTTGGAGAATCCATGTCAATCCAAAATGGGATTTGAAGCCCGTTTTGATGCTTCTTTGAAACCAAGTCCCAGAATGGTCACAGTAGAAATTCCAGGTAAGATTGTAAGGACTCAAGGAGTCTCAGATTAGTCTATTGACAGTTTGGGAATGACAAAGGAGTCTCTGAGTTCTGTGAAATCCTCTAGAACCTGGGGTCATTCCTAGAACTCTTCCATTCTGCTTTTCTAAGGCCACTATTTGTTTCCATTCCTCCTCTTGCTCCTTTGGGTTTCTCTCCTTCATTTGGGCAATGATCTGAGAGTCTTCCTGGCTCCCACTTTCATTTCTCCCGCCCCAAAGAAGTCTCAGGCCTTTTGTACTAGGGACTTCTGGGAAATGTTCTGGAATCATCCAAAGGTCTCCTGTAATACCTTTTGTCTCTGGTCTTCATCTCCTCCCTTTCCCCTAACTTCTGTATTACAGTGTCCAGAATCCCATGGCTTGGAATTCCTTTTTTTGTTCCTGGGGTGGGGAAAGCTCATCACACTTTCCAGTTTTCAGTAGTTCTCCATTCCTTGGATCTCCAGGTTCCTGCCTCCAAAGACTTCTTTCCAGGGTTCAATCCAAACAAAAATAGATGTCTATCTCCCAATCAGACTTAAGTGAATCTTTCCCACTTCAGGAGCTGCAGACCAAGCGCCCCCCTAGTCCCAGAGTCCTTATTTCCACTCCATAGGAAAAAAATCTCAATTGGGAATTTGCTACAAGGAGCCTAGAGCAGAGGTACAGTAGAGGACTCTGATGTAGCGTCTGATTTCACAGCACATAAGGAAAAAAATTTACATATGCTTGTTTAGAAATCTGCTTATGTTCTTTAAATATTCTCTTAAACATTCAATTCTGGTATAATTAAGTTTTCCAAGTTCAAATTGTAACAGAAAACAATTTGAGTAGTAGTGATTTCTAAGGGACCATCATATGTTATGGTGGCCCCATATATATAAGGGACCAACACATATTATGAATACCATAGTCTCTGGCTTGAGGGCAAGGATCTTAGGTTTGGAGAAGGAATGTTTAACCCCTCCTGTTTGGGGAAAAGATAATCACAAGGTTTCATGCTGGGAAGCAGCCCATATGTGGCCATGTTTCTTTTCCTTTTGGATTCTCTCAGATTCCTTGGAAACAAATGCAGAAATACTGTGATGAGAAGAAAATGACATTTGTGATTAATGACTTCAGTAGAGGGCTATTAGGGAAGAGCCATAAGAATGATTTCTTCAATATCACAACTCATGACCGGAGAGGGTGGTGTCAAAGGAGAGATGACCAAGTCATTCTTCTTCCATATATTCTTTGCTTGAGATAGTCAACAGTCAACCCTGACATTGAAACCACAGATTAAATCAAGGGAAAGAGAAAGGAAGTACTAGGTTGATCATTTTAGGCTTAGCAAGAGAGTTTCTTTAAAGTTTTTAGGGACTTGTATTTCTCTAAACCTTGCTCTAATTGTGTATCCCATTTAGTCATTCTATTTTATTTTGATAAATATATTAATGAAGTGGTCTCCTTGTTAGGTTAAAAGTGAGTAGTAAATCTTATTAAATCTATTCATTTAATCATTCCCAAAAAGAATCTAGCTGTTTTTACCAGAAGGACATGACCAAGGCTCTGATACTTGCTACCTGGCGACTGTTCTAATTGTAGGATAATTCTAGAGGAGGAATAGTTATGTTAAAATCTGACTATACAACTTCACATTTGTAAAATACTGGTGATTCCCCAGTATGTTTGATGAACCTGGAGCCTACTTAAAATTCCTTGCGATGGGGATCTGTGGGTAACAAATCACGGTGAGACTTCTTTCTAACCCAGAGAATGTCAGATAGTTCATTTGCCACATTTCTGCATTTTGGGGGATTATTGGTGTGCCTGGTTTTTCCTTGGAGAGTGGCCCCTTACTGATAAACCACATATGGTCTTAGAGGTCACAGAGAGAAGAGAGACAATAAATTATTCTCTAGTTGACTAAAACCAACAAGTCTGACCTTTTCTGAACAAAGCTATGAATCCTTAGATAATGATAGCCATTTGGCAGATTATCATTGTCAGGTTTATAAAGGGCTGATCTACCTAGATGGAATAGCTCCCCAATACTAAAAAGATGGAGAAATTGTGCTCAAAGACACTGCTAGGCCTACCTATGCATATTAGCAGAGATCTGGCTACTAATGTGTATTTTCTGGAGAAGGGGAAAGTAGCTGACAAGGTGGCCATGGTTGGAAAATTGTCAAAAGTCAAAGGCTAGGTAGGTCTATAGGCATTAAAATTAACATAAGAGTACTAGAATTCCAAAATGATCAGGAGGTGGGCTGGGGGAAGAGAAGCCACAAAAGAGGAGAAAAATATTCAAGGGAGTTGAGGATCATAAAAATCAATAGGGTATTCCCAGAGTGCACATGGCCTTCTACCCTCTAGCAGAGGGCTGTCTGGCTGAGGCAGAGCTTGGTCTTCCTGGGACCCTGGGGAGACCTATGTATAGAGAGAGCTGCTCTGGTCTGAAGAGGACATGGCCAACCACCTCTTTTGGCTACAGTCAACTCTGCTTAGGATGGAAACAAGCCAAGCTGAAGTTCCCTGGAGTAAGTCTCATCAAAGAAGATTTTTTTTTTTAACTTACATTTCTCAGAGCACTGAGAAATGAGGCCAAGTCAGGCCAGGGAAATTGGAAGGTGCTGGCCACCAGTCCCTCCCATTTCTTGTGGAACAAAGTCCAAACTCCTTAAGTACCCGAGGCACTCCATGAACGGCTTCCAATCTACCTCTCTAGATTCATCTGTCACCTCTCCCCTCACAAACCATTCTCTTTAGTCACATATATTGACTTGCTCTTCCCCAAACTCATGCCCCTCCCTGCTATTATGCTTTTGGTCAAGCTTTTTTTTTTTTTTTTTTAATCTCTCTGACAACTACACCTACCCTTCACACATCACTCACCTTTTTATCCTTCAAAGCCCAGTCCAAATGCCACTTCTTCCAAGAAGCCCATCTTGACACCTACATTCTCTGATTTGCTTTTTCTCTGTTTGGTGGCAGAGTTAGGTGTGTACAAGTGACCTGGGGGTACTACTGGCAAAGCTGACTCAGCCACGTACCCCCAACAGGGCTTGTCCAAATCCTGGTCTGGAGCAGGTTCCAAATACAAGTAAAAAGTCTTTTTTCCTTCTCCCAAACTCTCAATTTTGATTTATGGAGTTCATTAACTTAGTTATTTTCCTCTCTTCTTATCCTTTGTGCCTTGTTCTCTAGAAGGCTGATATTTTGGTTTCAAGGTAGAATTAAATAACTAACCGTTGTGGGACACTTTATAGTTTTCAAAGCACTTTCCCATCTGCTACCTAATTGATTCTCATGGTCCCCTATGAATTATCCCCAGTTTAAAGCTGAGGAAACTGGCTCTTATGTGTAGCAACTTGTCCAGGTCAGAGCAATCAAGTGGTCAATGAGGGACTAGAGCCCAGACTGTCTGACTCTAAATCATGTTCTCCCCACTAACAGCAACTGCTGGAATAAAAACAATTGCCATGAATATTTATTGACCACTCACTCAGTGCCAGGCACAACGTTATGCAACTTGCATGGGTTGTCATGTTTTATACATGACAACAATCTTGTGAGGTAGGTGCTGTTATTATCTCCAGTTTACAGAGGATCTGGAGGTTTAGAGAACTCGGACAACTGACTGAAGTGCACATGGCCAATAAGTGGTGGCATTGGCACTTAAGTTCAAATCTGGCAGAATCCTCAGAGTCTGGTTGCTTGGACCAGCAGTTTCCAAGTTATGCTGCCCTGTGTGCTGGGAAGGGCTGGTGTCTTGGCATTCCCAGCCACGTGTGTGCATCCATGCACTAGATTCAAAGAGCCAGCATTGCCATGTAAGTCAGAAACTTTGTGCCCCAGTCCTGGCCCAGCTATCTCTTTTGGGGAAATCATTGACTGCTCCTGGACCTTAAGTTTTCATAGGTAAAAGGGAAATGATATCTCTACAGATCTGGGCATTGGAGACAGGCTGGAGATTCTAGGGCACCTGGATTCTCCCTGACTCTTAGCAAGGCTGCTGGTCACGTCTTGTTTGTTGGTCAAATCCTGTTTAATCTGAACCTCATTCTGTTTCCAAATTGGTTCTCCTGAAGCCTTTTCATAGGATTGTCTGCCTCCTAATATCACCCTTATATCCCTCACCTGAAGGAAGCTTACCTCCTATTTTGAGTTGTGTGAGGCCATTCAACATGAATGAGCAAGAATTGGGACCTTGTTGTCCACAGAGCTGGGCTGGAGCCCTGCCTTTCTCACTAATCAGACTTAATATTTGATCTGTATGAGCTTTGTTTCTTTATACAGAATACAGACAATAATTGTATCTATGTCATGAGTTATTGTTAGAATGACACCAAATAATGCCTGAGGAACACTCAGCCTGATGCTTGGCACTGTGTATATGCTTAAGTAGTGGTGGTTGTTGATGGTATCATTTCTTCTCTCAAGCCTAAAATGCTGGCACTTTCTCCACCTCAATATTTTTCCATTTCCTTAGTCCTGAGTTCCACCTCTCTTTATTGGCACTCTCACTCCCCGTCCAGCTTTCTGAGGTCCCATATTTATTAATAATCACCATTCATGCTTCCTTCTCAGACTTTTGCTCTATTGATTCTTGCCCTGCAGCCTAGAAAATGCCTGTCTCATGTTAGGCTTATACTAGTCTCCTGGTGCTACTTTGATTTTTCCTTTGCCTTCACCCCAAACATCTGGAGAGTAGAGATTGCCTTCAAGCCCATCCCATCCTTACCCTGGCTTCTTCCTCATCTCCCAGCCATTTGTCTCTATCTGCCAGTACTCTCCAAAACTTTATTCCACAATGAACATTCAAAACCTAACTGTCAAATGAAATGGCCCCATCTTGTTTGCTGTTTCTTCAAGCCCTTCATACAAAGCTGCAGGCCCTATTATACTGAGATGAAACTCTGATTCCCTGCTGCCATCTCTCACATTGTAGGTTTATTGTTCTTGTCTTTTACCAAACACAACTTGAATATGGGTTTTCCAGAATGTTTCTGGAAACTACCATGAAAAAAAGCACTGAGACAGGAATGTTTGCCTCTTCCCAACCCTTTTGACTCCCCTAGCTCCTCTTCCTCTTTCATTGCTTAACATAAACACTCCCTATGTTCCTGTTCATATCCTTGGCTTAGTTCTATATCTCAACACTTTGTCCCCTGGAGATCTCTCATAGTCCCACAGTTTCTGTGTTTATTTCTGTGTGAATGGCTCCCAGGTCCTACCTTTAGTCCTGTTCCCATCGAGCCAGATTCCCACATCCAACTGTCTGTTGGATACTCCACAGCTACAAAATCTTTGCATATCTGAAACAATGCTAATCATCTCCCCCATCAAACCTGCTCTACCTGCTTAGCCTATTTCTGATCATGGCACCAACTACCCCTCATTACCAAGGCTTGAGACCTATGATTCATCTAGGAGAGCCTCCTCTGTGTTTTTCCCTACCAGAAACCAAGTCCTAGGAAATCTTCTGTGCTGGAACATCTCTTCACCCCTCTTCTTAAAGCCCAATAACCTGGCCTCATTCAAGATCTTACTTTTCTTACCTGTATGACAATGCAGCTCCTACCTGGTCTAATCAAAACTTCCTTCCTCCAAATTCTTCCCCTATCACAGCAGCCAGAGAGTTCTTCTTAGAACCTAGACCCAATTACTTTTTTCTCTTGAGATGTCACCTCTTCTTTAAGAGAAGACACCTTCTCTTATATTGAAGGGAAATTAACCCACATTAAAAGGCCCTCTGTGATTGATATCTGTCAACCTCTTTTATCTCACTGAAGACCATTCTTCCCTCCCTCCACAGTCCTGAGCTCCAGCCTCTGATACTCTTGAAGACTCACCATTCCTAGGACATAATTTGACCTTCCTCTTCACTCTTCTTTGTTATATTTTGGAAGCATGCCTATCATACCAGGTGAAGCAGACATTGGGAGAAATGAGATTTCTCTGTGGACTGATAAATATTTTTATTCCTCAAGCATAACCCAGAGTCAGTGACTGGAAGCCATGAAGTCAACCCTCCCCTTAAGTGAAACCAGCCTTCTGAGGGAGGGGCAGGGCTGGGAACACAGACCTGGCACAGGAGGACTTAGCCCTCACTGTGGGTAGGTGACAGTAAGAGTGGCTATTGAAAGAAGGAGTCAGAAGACTAAGTGGTCAAGGTGGGCTTTGCCACCCCTTGCTCTGGTGTGTATGTGAGCTCGGTGACTTACTTTTTTCCTTTTTTAAAAAATTGTGTTGGGGTAAATTGGAAGGGGAGGTGAATCATGAGAGACTATGGACTCTGAGAAACAATCTGAGGGGTTTGAAGTGGTGGGGGTGTGGGAGGTTGGGGTACAAGGTGGTGGGTATTATAGAGGGCACAGATTGCATGGAGCACTGGGTGTGGTAAAAAAATAATGAATACTGTTTTTCTGAAAATAAATAAATTGAAAAAATTAAAAAAAAAATTGTGTGATGTCAGTCACCATACAATACATCATTAGTTTTTGATGTAGTGTTTTCAAGATTTGTTGTTTATGTATAACACCCAGTGTTCCATGAAATACATGCCCTCCTTAATAACCACACCCAGGCTCACCCATCCCCCCACACCTTCCCCTCTAAAACCATCAGTTTGTTTCTCAGAGTCCACAGTCTCTCATGGTTCATCTCCCCATACAAGTTCCCCCAACTCCCTTCTCCTCTCCTTCTCCCAGTGTGCTCCATGTTATCCCTTATGCTTCACAAATAAGTGAAACAATATGATAATTGACTTTCTCTGCTTGACTTAGTTCACTCAACATAATCCACTACAGTCGCATCCAAGCTGATGCAAAAGTTGGGTATTCATCCTTTCTGATGGCTGAGTAATAGTCCATTGTCTATATGGACCACATCTTCCTCATCCATTCATCTGTTGAAGGGCATCTTTGTTCTTTCCACAGTTTGGCAACTGTGGCCATTGCTGCTATGAACATTGGGGTTAATATGGCCTTTCTTTTCACTACATCTGTATCTTTGGGGTAAATACCCAGTAGTGCAATTGCCGGGTTATAGGGTGGCTCTATTTTTAATTTCTTAAGGAATCTCCACACTATTTTCCAAAGTGGCTGCACCAACTTGCATTCCCACCAACAGTGTAAGAGGGCTCCCCTTTCTCCACATCCTCTCCAACATTTGTCGTTTCCTACCTTGTTAATTTTTGCTGTTCTAACTGGTGTAGAGTGGTATCTCAATGTGGTTTTGATTTGAATTTCCCCGATGGCTAAAGATGATGGACATTTTTTATTGTGTCTGTTAGCCATTTGTATGTCTTCATTGGAGAAATGTCTGTTCATATCCTCTGTCCATTTTTTGACTTGGTTGTTTTTTTGGGTTGGAGTTTGAGAAGTTCTTTATAAATCTTGGGTATCAGCCCTTTGTCTATAGTGTCATTTGTGAATATCTTCTCCCATTCCTTGGGTTTCCACTTTGTTTTGTCGACTGTTTCCTTTGCTGTGCAGAAGCTTTTGATCTTGATGAAGTCCCAAAAGTTCATTTTCACTTTTGTTTCCCTTGCCTTTGGAGACGTGTCTTGAAAGAAATTGCTGTAGCTGATGTTGAAGAGGTTAATGCTTATGTTCTCCTCTAGGATTTTGATGGATTCCTGTCTCACATTGAGGTCCTTCATCCATTTTGAGTTTATCTTTGTGTGTGGTGTAAGAGAATGGTTGAATTCCATTCTTCTATATATATAGCTGTCCAATTTTCCCAGCACCATTTATTGAAGAGACCGTCTTTTTTCCATTGGATAATTTTTGCTGATTTGTCAAAGATTATATGACTGTAGAATTGGGGGTCTATATCTGGGCTCTCTGCACTGTTCCACTGGTCTATGTGTCTGTTTTTGTGCCAGTACCATGCTGTCTTGGTGATCACAGCTTTGTAGTAAAGCTTGAAATCAGGCAACAGGATGCCACCTGTTTTTTCTTTTTCAGCATTTCCTTGGTGATTCAGGGTCTTTTCTGGTTCCACACAAATTTTAGGATTGTTTATTCCAGCACTTTGAAAAATGTCAATGGTATTTTGATTGGTATGGCATTGAAAGTATATATTGCTTTGGGGAGCATAGACATTTTAATAATGTTTTTTCTTCTGATCCATGAGCATGGAATGTTTTTCCATCTTTTTGTGTCTTCCTCGATTTCTTTCATGAGTGTTGTGTTGTTCCGCAAGTATAGATCCTTTACTCCTTTGGTTAGGTTTATTCCAAAGTATCTTGTGATTTTTGGTGCTATTGTAAATGGAATTGATTCTATAATTTCCCTTTCTACATTTTCATTGTTCATGTATAAGAAAGCAACTGATTTCTGTGCATTGATTTAGTAGCCTGCCATATTACTGAATTGCGATTTGAGCTCTAGGAATTTGGGGGTGGAGTCTTTTGGGTTTTCCACATAAAGTATCATGTCATCTGTGAGGAGAGAGAATTTGACTCTCTCTCTCTTTTTTTTTAACCATTTGAATACCTTTTATTTCTTTTTGTTGTCTGGTTGCTGTTGGTAGAACTATGTTGAACAACAGTGGTGAGAGTAGGCATCCTTGTCGGGTTCCTGATCTCAATGGGAAGACTCTCAGCTTTTCCCCATTGAAAATGATATTCACTGTGGATTTTTCATAGACGGATTTTATTAATTTGAGGAATATCCCCTCTATCTCTATACTCTGAAGAGTTTTATTTATTTATTTGACAGACAGAGGTCACAAATATGCAGAGAGGCAGGCAGAGAGAGAGAGGAGGAAGCAGGTTCCCCGCTGAGCAGAGAGCCCGATGTGGGGCTCGATCCTAGGACACTAGGATCATGACCTGAGCTGAAAGCAGAGGCTTTAACCCACTGAGCCACCCAGGCGCCCCCAATACTCTGAAAAGTTTTAATCAGGAAAATATTCTGTATTTTGTCAACTACCTTTTCTGCATCAATTGAGAAGACTATGTGGTTCTTCTCCCTTCTCTTATTGATTTGCTCTATCACATTGTTTGATTTGTGAATGTTGAAGCACCCTTGCCTCCCAGGATAAATCCCACCTAGTCCTGGTGGATAATCTTTTTAATGTACTGTTGGATCCTATTAGCTAGGATCTTGTTGAAAATCTTGGCATCCATATTCATTAGGGTCTGAAATTCTCCTTTTATTTTTTTTTAAGATTTTATTTATTCATTTGTCAGAGAGAGTGAGCATAGGCAGACAGGGAGGCAGGCAGAGGCAGAGGGAGAATCAGGCTCCCTGCTGAGCAAGGAGCCTGATGTGGGACTCTATCCCAGGACCCTGGAATTGTGACCTGAGCCGAAGGCAGCCGCTTAACCAACTGAGCCACCTAGGCGTCCCTGGAATTCTCCTTTTTGATGGTCTTTGTCTGGTTTGGGGATCAAGGTAGTGCTGGCCTAATAGAAAGAGTCTGAATGTTTCCCTTCTATTTCTATTTTTTTAAAAAAACAGCTTCAGGAGAATAGGTATTTCTTCTTTGAATATTTGGTAGAATTCCCCAGGGAATCCGTCAGGTCCTGGACTCATGTTTTTGGAAGGCTTTTGATCACTGCTTCAATCTCATTACTAGTTATTGGTCTATTCAGGTTGCCAGTTTCTTCCTTTTTCAGTCTTGAAGGTCTATATGTTTCCAGGAATGCATCCATTTCTTCTGGGTTGCTTAACTTATTGGCATATAGGTGTTGATAATAATTTCTGTTGATTGTTTATTTCCTTGGTGTTAGTCATGATCTCTCCCTTTTCAATCATAATTGTATTAATTTGGGTCCTTTCTCTTTTATTTTGGATTAATCTGGCCAGTGGTTTATCAATTTTATTAATTCTTTCAAAGAACCAGCTTCTAGATTCATTGATGTGTTCTACTGTATCTCTGGTTTCTAACTCATTGATCTCTGCTCTAATCTTGATTATTTCCCTTCTTGTGTGTGGGATTGGCTTAATTTGTTGTTGAGTCTCCAGTTCTTTAAGGTGTAAAGGGAGTTTGTGTTTTAGGAATTTTTCTATTTTTCTGAGTGAGGCTTGGATGGCTACGTATTTCCTCCTTAGGACTGCCTTTGCCATATCCCATAGGTTTTGGACTGTTGTGTTTTCATTCTTATTGGTTTCCATGAGTTATTTAAGTTCTTCTTTGATTTCCTGTTTGAGTCAAACATTCTTGAGCAGGATGATCTTTAGCTTCCAAGTGTTTGAATTTCTTCCAAGCTTTCTCTTGTGATTGAGTTCCAGTTTCAAAGCACTGTGGTCTGAGAATATGCAGGGAATGATCTCAATCTTTTGGTATCAGTTGAGATTTTATTTGTGACACAGTATGTGGTCTATTCTGGAGAAAGTTCCATGTGCACTGGAAAAGAATGATATTCTGTTGTTTAAGGCGGAATGTTCTGTATATATCTGTGAGGTCCATATCATCCAATGTGTCATTCAAAGCTCTTGTTTCTCTGTTGATTTTCTGCTTAGATGATCTGTCTGTTGCTGAGAGTGGTGTGTTAAGATCCCATACAATTAAGGTATTCTTATCAATATGTCTCTTTGTTTTTTTAACTTATTTTTTGTTTATTTTCAGCATAACAGTATTCATTATTTTTGCACTACACCCAGTGCTCCATGCAATCCGTGCCCTCTATAATATCCACCACCTGGTACCCCGACCTCCCACCCCTTGCCCCTTCAAAACCCTCAGATGGTTTTTCAGAGTCCATAGTTTGTTTTGATTAATAGTTGGCTTATGTAGTTGGCTGCTCCCATGTTGGGGCATGAATATTTACAGTTGTTAGATCTTGTTGGGTAGAACCTTTAAGAATGATGTAGTGTCCTTCTGTATCTCTGACTACCGTATTTAGCTTAAAATCTAATTTGTCTAATATGATAATTGTCACCCCAGTATTCTTTTGAGGCCCATTGGCATGAAAGATGGTTCTCCATCCCTTCACTTTCAGTCTGGTTGTAATTTTAGGTTCAAAATTTGTCTCTTGTAGACAGCATATGGATGGGTTCTATTTTTTTTTTAATCCAATCTGTTTTTTTTTTTAATCCAATCTGCAATCCTGTGCCATTTTATGGGAGCATTTAAGCCATTCACATTGAGAATGATTACTGAAAGATATGTTTTATTGTCATCATGTTGCCGATGTTTCTACAGATTGTCTTTGTAAATTTATGTTCTATATCACTCTTGGGGTCTTTCTTCTTTTATAGAACCCCACCCCCACCCCCCTCTCAGTATTTCTTGTAGTGCTGGCTTGGTGGTCACATAATCTTTTAGTCTTTGCCAGTCTTGGAAGCACTTTATCTCTCCATCCATTCTAAATATCAGCCTTGCTGGATAAAGTATTCTTGGCTGCATGTTCTTCTCATTTATTGCTCTGAATATGTCTTGCCAGCCCTTTCTGGCCTGCTGGGTTTCTGTGGACAGGTCTGATGTTATTCTGATGTTCCTCCCTCTGTACATAAGGAATCTCTTACCCCTAGCTGCCCTTAAGATATTTTCTCTGAATTTACGATTCACAAACTTCACAATAACATGTCTGGCAGTCTTTCTACTCTCATTGATCTTGGGGGGTGTCCTCTCTGTCTCTAGGACAAAAACACTTGTTCCATTCCCCAGATTAGGGAAATTCTCATCTAGGATTTGCTCAACTATATCTTTTAGTCCTCTGTTTCTTTCCACCCCCTCAGGGAGTCCAATAATTCTGACATTGGAATGTTTCATGGTGTCATTTATTTCTCCAATTCTGTTTTCATGGCTTCTAAGCTGTTTGTTCCAGGCCTCTTCCTGATTGTTCTTTTCTATTGGTTTGTCTTCTAGATCACTAATTTGATCTTCTGCCTCATTTACCCTAGCTGTTAGAGCATTTAGACTAGACTGTATCTCACTGATAGCATTTTTAAGTTCTGCCAGATTGGCTGTCATTTCTGCCCTTAGAGATTCTCTGTTACTAATGGTTTTCTCCAACCTAGCCATTGT
Organism: Mustela nigripes; assembly: GCF_022355385.1. NCBI lineage: Eukaryota > Metazoa > Chordata > Mammalia > Carnivora > Mustelidae > Mustela > Mustela nigripes. The sequence continues at coordinate 3,240,299 of NC_081575.1, read as the reverse complement.
CTGGATAATTGTCACCCCGAATTCTATTTCCAACATCTTGCTTATATCCATATCCAATATTTCTGTAGCAGAGGTCACAGTCTCTGAATTTTTCCTCTGTTGGAGGTTCCTCCTCCTAGTCATTTTGGTGAGAGGTGGTTGAGGGAATGTACAGAGTCCAAACTATTGACCACAATCCTAGCAAGATGCACCTGTTTTATAGGTTCTTTAGGGTTCTTGGCCTCTTGTTCTTTCAGCCTGTCTTCTGGGGGGAAGGGCTTGCCACGCTATTACTCTGCCCTGTTTGGGCAGAATTGCCTTGCCACCTGTGGTGGGGGATGGGCTCAGTGAAAACCAGTTTTAGGGGGCTTTTGTTCTCTGGTGACTTTCCCTGGTGGGTTTCTGTGTCCCTTCCAAGAGTCAGAAGAGAAGTGACTGTGTCCAGACTTCTGTCTCAGAACAGAGAGATCACAGTCTGTTCTCCAGAAAGCCCTCCAGGTCACACTGACTCCATTTTTGTCTGTGCTGCTAAAAACCCACAGAAGCACTCTCATCCCTGTCTTCCAAGTCCAGGCATGTCTCTGTCCTTTGTGCTTCTAAAACTGCCAGCCACCTCCAGTTCATGCATGTGCCCCCACACCTCCAGGTTTCAGCCTTGGGGGCTACCTTAAAATCCTTTCCCTATGACTACTGGTCTGTGAGTCTGTGCCTGGGCTCCAGCGCAGGATGCTTTTGTGCTCCTATCTGCCTGCAGAATCATGGCTCCCTGTTTCATACCTCAAAACTGGCCACCAGAGATATTCTGTTGGTATTGATCCTGATATATCTTTTTACATCTTGGGCTGATTTCGTGGGTGTTCAGGCAGATACCCAGCTCAATTCAAGAGACTGGTTGAAATAGGGTTCCCTACTCCTCCGCCATCTTCTCACCTTCTTCATTAGACAAATTACAAGAGACAGAAGGAAGATATGTCTTCAGGCATGAAAGGGGCCTCAAATACCATTCATATCCCGGTAACCAAACAATCCTTACCTCAAATATAGGTCTTCTGTAGGGCCACAGAGTCCTGCAACCAAAGGGAATTGCTTCAGATATTCTCCACCTATGCTTTTGCAGTCCTGCTAACCCCTGCTGGTCTTATGCTACTGAGAAGGTAGAGGGCAAGATGTCCTACAAAGGCTACCATCACCATCCCTCCTAAGCCCAGGTGTATATCTATAGGGAGCTCTTTGCAGAGGTTATTTACTCCTCAGGGACTTCAAATAAAATGTGTCCAAGACAGAGCCCAATCTGCCTTCCCTCTTTTGCCACCACTTCCACAAGGTATTCTGCTTACTGTGTCTCAGGTAGCATTAATGGTGCCACCATTCACCTTGTGCCTGGCTCCACACATGCACCATGCTGTTTCACACCTCACTGCCTTCATATATGCTATGCACTTGCTTGCAGTATGTGTACCCTTATCCCTTCAACTGGTTCTTATCAGGACTAAGCTCAGTGGTTAACTCCTGTGAGAATTACCCTTTAGTCTTCCCATCTTCTTTTTAAATAAATTTATTTATTTATTATTAAAGATTTTATTTATTTATTTGACAGAGGTCACAAGTAGGCAGAGAGGCAGGTGGGAGGGGGGGCGGGAAGCAGGCTCTGTGCTGAGCAGAGAGCCTGATGTGGGGCTCAATCCTAGGACCCTAAGATCATGACCTGAGCCAAAGACAGAGGTTTAACCCACTGAACCACCCAGGAGCCTCTAGTCTTTCCATCTTCTTTAGGCTAGATATGTAACCCTACCTCTGTGTTCTGTAACAACTGGGCATACGTTATTTTCATAGTTACTTTCCTGTCTGGTTTTTCTACTGGACCTGGAGCCACTTGAGTGTAGACGCCATGTATTATGTAACTCTGGGTCCCTACTATCACACACAGAGCTCTGTATACATTTGATGCTCAGTAAAAGCTAGTTAATATATTTTATGGATTCATAAATCCTAATGTACTATATTGATTCATAAATCCTCAACTTTTTCCTGGCTCTTATGTCCCAAACTCAGTCAGTCACTGTGCCCTATACCTTTATCTTCTTAATGATCTCTTGTCCACTTCTTTTCAACCTAGGACATTATTGTTAGACCAGGCCACCACCATCTCAGTACCCAATTACCCTCCTGAGTGGTCTTCCAAACACAACACAGCAGCCAGGTGGAGCCTTTCAAAGCATAAGTTTTCTTGTGTCACTATTCTGCTTAAAATAGTCCAGAGGGTTGGCACCACTCACAGCACAAAATCCAAGCCCTTAATGGCAGCTTATGTCAGAAACTCTGGGGGATTCAGCTCTTGCAGCCCTTATAAGCCTTGTCTCCTATGCTCCTTTTCCAGAGTCCTGGAGTCCAAGTAAACAAAACAACTTGCTAGTAGACCGAAAGAGTCACTGATTTGTCTATCTCCATTCCTTTGCTCATGCTCTTAGCTCAGCCTGGAACCCTCTCCTCAACATGGAATCCCCTCCCTTGTTTGTCTTCTTTCCAAAGATTCACCATGTTTCAAGACACCCCTTCAGTGTTCTTCAGGAGGTTCTGAGAAACCTGGTCACCACCAGAAAAAATGGTTCATGCCAAGGATATAAATCTCCTGGGTTATTTGAGAAAGGACAGGTACCATCTGGGTGGGACCTTGGCTGGGACATAAGACTGCTGAGATTCCCAGTCTCAGCATAGACCTCTTTAGCCCAAAGAAGCTCATTCTCAGTTTGGGCATTAGAAGGAGGCCCCTGACCCCTTCGGATAACTCAAGGCTACCACTCTTCTCTTCAGCTAAACATTTGCTATAGCTGCTGGCAAGGCTATGGGTTGCTGTCTCCACATGCAGAAATCTTTGGGGACACTTTTATGGAGGACTGATACTCAGCACTGGGACATTCCCAAAATACAGACCAAACTTGAGACCTGACTTAGATGCAGCTGAGGAAGCCAAATGGAAATGAACTTGATCTTATGATGTGCTTGTGTGAGAGCTATGGTTTTTCCCCGAGATCAGGAAAAAAACTTGGGCCCAATGTTTTTCTTGCAAACAAATGGATAACTTGCCTGAGGTGGCCATAAGATTTTAACAAAATGACTCTGCTAAGACAGAAAGAATGTCAAGGCAGAGACCAAATCATGTGGGAGTCAAAGGGGCTTCTTTGTCCAGACCTATGCCATAAAAGGTAGAATTTAGTTTAAGCCACATCTGTGGGCAGAATTCAGGGACTGCTAAATTAGGGCTGGAAGATTCTTACAAAGGCAACTCCCCCCGCCCCCGCCCCCGCCCCCGCCACCCACCCGATTTCATTTAAGTCATCAACAAAAGCAATTTAACAAAGTGCCCACTTTAGTGTCGGGTACTGGGGTCACAGAAATGACACAGAAATAATTCTCACCTCTCTCCCCCTTCAAAGAACTTCTGATTTAGGCTGGGAGTGTGTTACATCTTCCGTGGACCTGTGTACCTAGACCTGAAAGCAAGTGAGGAGTAGAAATTGGTGAGTCAGTGAGGTTTCCAAGCCTGCCCCATGGAGATATGGAGACCCCTCCTCCTTTTCTTTGCTTACATGTGGTACTCCTTTGAATCTGTCCAGAGTGGGATGAGTTAGTGTCAGTAATGCTTTGCACTGTGGAGGTGTGAGGAAAGGTGGAGGAAAAGGGCTCTCTGTTAGGTTGCTTCCAGTTTCCTCATACTTTAGAGATGTGAAGTTTTTGAAAAATAGCTCACGTAGAATTTCTTGGTCTATGCTTTTTTTTCTCCTCATCTCTGCTGGAATGACTTAAATGCCAAGCCTCAGCCCTGCCTTTTTGACTTGCTAGATGTATTTAGAGGGTCATTCTGGGTAGGAGGTAAAAAATGAAACACATCTGGTCCTAATTGCTTGCTTTGTCAGGACCAAAGTGCTTTATTGACCGGTATAGCTACGGTCTTACTTCTCAGCTTATCTCTGAGTCACTGTGGCTGTGTCAATAACAAAGCCACTGATGGGTTGTCTTAATGGCTGAGACCCACTGACTGTTTGCTGACCTGATTGATTACTTGACTCTCAATTGAATCTGTCTCAAAATCCTACCTTCAGTGAAGTACATGGGTTCACTCTATGTAGTTTTAATGCAATCACTTCAACTTTCTGTGCTTTGGCTTCCCTGTCAAGTCAATAGTTTTGTTGTAAGTGGGTGTGCTGAGTTTTTGAGAATATCTAAAGGGTTTAGTGGAGACTGAGGACGTATGTGTCAGAGTGGACAAGACTTGCTTGCCCCAAGATATTCCTGGAGGCCTGCTTTCTGTCTTAAATAAATCTCTTAGGACTTCCAAAAGTAGAAGAGTATGTGCAAGTCATGTGCACACACACGGTTTGAAATGCCAATTGAATATTACCCCCACCTTAAAAGGCCACCAGAGACGTGAGTCAAAGCCAAGCAGCAAGGGTCGTTTATTGCAGGTTCGAACCTGGACCTCTGCGGCGCTCGTTGCCGATAACGCCGAGAGGTCCGGAGCTGGGTCGGTGCAGGATTTTTATAGACAGGTACAAACAAGGTTCGGGTGGGGCTGAGCTGATTGATTGACAGTTTGAACAGGCATACTTGGCGTCAGTGGATTGGGTCAGGGGACCCCGCGCGAAAGCAGACAAAGCAATCTTACAGAAGCAGAACTGGCCGGTGAGCCCACGCATGCGAAAAAAGCACTACCAGGATATTGAAGGCCTGGTTACTTATCAAGTAAAGACCATTGGGAGTCTTCTGGTGGAATGTTACATTCCCGCTATCAAGCATCCTTGTTAATGAGATTTAGGTTTAGAAGAAATTTAACTTTATTTACTTTTCCTTCTACCTCCGCCTCCTGCGGTGTTTTATGGAGGGGAGGGTGACATTAGGGCTTGAGGAACTGAGTTCTGTGTCTTTGGAAATTGGGCTATTGATAAGGTAACTTCTTTGTTGTAATCTCAAGGACATTTGCAAACCAAGGGAGACTCCTGTCTTGCAGGATTGTGATCTCAGCAAGTGAACTATTTATCGTTTTATGGCAGTCCGGGGTGCCTGAGGAACGCCACACCTATGGAGGGGGAGCGGGTGAAGGGGGGGGTGCAAGACGCCAGCCTTTGCTTTGTCCTCAGCCGGCCTCCTGCTCCTTCAGGTTCATGTGTGAACATGAAGTTATCTCCCTTGAGTGCTCTCTTTATGCCTCACTACCCAACCACCACAGGTACCTACTTAATTAAAATCTTAGCTTTCCCTTCAGTTCCTTGGGAAAGCCTCTCCTGATCCCTGGGCTAGGTCAGGCCTTCTTGATCCTAATGCTCAGAGCAGCTTGCAATTTTCCTTCTTAACACATACTAGTTGGCAATGATATTTATTTCTGTGACTATTTGATTAATGTTTATTTCTCCCAATAACAAGTTCCACAAGGAGGGACCATAACTCTTTACCCATTGTATCCAGTACAGAGTCCAGTATATAATACAATCCCCTTTCTTTCTACCTCTGTAGGTACCACTGAAGTATATCCACCTCTTTCCTCTTCCCTCCTTCTTCCTTCCTCCCTTCACTGATCAATAGTTTAAGTTCAGTCACTAGTCACCAGCCTTCCTTTCCCCATTCTGCTCTCTCTCCATGGGAAACTGCAGCCCATTCATATGCATAGATGCCAGAGTCATCTCCCCAAAACACCTGGCTTTAATGATCCTCAGAGGGTCCTAGATCAGCTAGACAGATATGTCCCTTTTGCTCTTTCTTTCAACCTCACCTCTTTAGTCTTATCTCCCCATTCTCCACTCCGATTTTTCTGTTTTAGTCAAGCCAATATTTTTAGGTGCTATAATCCTTGTAGTAATTCTATATTTAAAAAAAATATTTTATTTATTTATTTGACAGACAGAGATCACAAGTAGGCAGAGAGGCAGGCAGAGAGAGATGGGGAGGCAGGCTTCCTGCTGAGCAGAGAGCCCAACTCAGGGCTGGATCCCAGGATCCTGGGATCATGACCTGGGCTGAAGGCAGAGGCTTTAACCCTCTGAGCCACCCAGGCGCCCTGTCATTCTATGTTTTATTGGCAATCTAGATCCACTCTTCCTTTCTTATCTGGTATAAAATTAATATCCTTTCAGGAGTTTTCTCTGATTAAACCCACTTACCTCAGGTATCTCCTGGCTCAGTTCACCAAACACAGTGTGTACTACCAGATTCAATGCAGCCATAATCAGGTGTCTATCATCATTTACATTTTATTTAACAGTATTACTGAGCACTTACAGAGTGTCAGACACTGTGCCCAGCCCTGTGGATATGACTGTGACCATAACTGATATAGTTCTTTCTCCATAAACTGAACAGTCCAGTAGGAGATTCAAACATGGAACAAAAAACTACAGATGATGAATATTTCAAAGGAGCAAGTACAGGAAGCTTGGGGATCTGACTCAGGTTGGGGTCAGGCAACTCCTCTCTAAGAAAGAATCATCTCAGCTGGGACTTAAAGATAAGTAGGAGCTAAACTGATCCAAGTGTAGGAGAGGGGCAGGAGGTGGTAGGATAGTGGTTCTAGGACTGGCTGGTGAGAAAACCCCGCATGAAACAGAAACAAAGAATAGTGGAAAAGAAAAACAAAGGCCAGAGTTTCGGGATCTTTAGGCTACGGGAAGTTTGAATTTTATCCAATGAAAAGTGAAGCAATAAGATAACATTTTCAGTTTTTAAAAAAATTACTCTGATTGCTATAAAGCAAATGGATTTCAGATTGGCAAGAATGGAAACAGATATATTAGTGAGAAGGCTGTGTTGGTTACTGATTTTATTGCCCCTCGGCTCCAAATTTACCTTTTTGCCTGTTGTATAAAATTAGATCTGGTTCCTCCAAATACTTTTTCCTTGCCAGTTGTTACAGAAACTTTGTCAGTAGAAGACACTAGGGAGATATTACAGGAGGAGAAGTGTTTTTCTTCCTTGTTCTGGTGTGTTTTATTAGCAGTCTCTTAGAGCCTATATGGATGGCTTCTTCAGGTCTTACCTCTGTAGCACAGATGACTTCCCCAGTGCTCGTCCCTGCAGTATTTAAAACTTTTCCAGAATTCAAATCCTGAAGAGCACAGTGGTCAGCAGCACCCAATGGTCAGTAGTTCCTTCTGGCAACCCCTTGGGCAGTTTTGGTGGGACACCTCCCAGTGAACAGCATTCCTAGAGGGCACATTTCTGACAAGTTCCGAAGGATGAATTTTAGTACATCTGTCAGTGCAGCACCACAGTGACTTCTCTGCCACTCAGTGAACCATGATGGTGCCCTCTCCAACAAGGTATGCATCCTCAAGGTCAACAATGGCTGGGTATTTGAAGGAGCTTTCCATTGGGTGCTCCATATCACTCATCAGGATAGTGGCTCTTCCTTATATCTGATATTACTATGTTCTTTAGAGTTCTCTACCTGTTACTTGCTAATCCCTAATAAATTCAAACCCCAGTCATAGTTAATAATTCTTTCTTTAAACAGTTTTATTGTGGTATAGTTTATAAACCACAGAATCTACTGGTTTTAAGTGTACAGTTCAGTGGTTTTTAATAAGTTTATGAAGTTGTAAAGCCATCATCACAATATAAAGAATATTGTGCCCATTCACAATCACCCTCTGTATCCATTCCCAGCCCTACTTTCTGTCTCTGTAGATTAGCATTCTCTGAAATTTCCAGAGTGTGTGTTATTCTGTGTCTGTCTTCTTTTACTGAGCTTCCCCCCCCCCCCGCAAAAAAAAAAAAAATTGTGGTTGAGAATACACAGCATAAAACTTACCATCTTAACCACTTTAAGTGTACTGTTTGGTAGTTTTAAGTATATCACATTGTTCTGAAACAAATCTGTAGAACTTGTTTTCATTTTTCAAAACTACTAATAATTCTTTATATTAAACTTTCCCTGTTGAAATCATTGCGTACTTTCCTTGTCATGATTGGACACAGACTGATACAGAAATGAATACAGTGTCCCAGGAAAGAAATACTGGGGCTTAGAATAGGAGTAGCAGTAGAGTTGGAAAGAAGAGGGCATGATATTTTTTATGCTGCAGATAATAAGGCTGGCTGTTGGATTGAGGGGTAAAAGAAAAAAAAAAAAAGAATCAAGGATGACTCCTGGTATTCTTGCTTGGACCCTGGGTGATAGTAATACCCTTCATTGAGGGGAAAACACTTACTTGGAAATAGAGTACTTGAATGAAAGGATGCATCCTTTCAAATTTGTTCTTGCTTCTGATATGTACTTGGCATAGTTTGCAGAAATGGCTATCAACACTGGCTATGTATTAGAATCACCTGGGAGGTTTTAACATCTATGGAAGTCTTGGTTCCATCCCAGAGTAATTGAATTAAGATAACTGGAGATGGAGACTTGGCACTGATAATCTTTAGGGGTTCTCCATGTGATTGTAATATGTATCCAGGTTTAAGATCCACCAAAAATATTCAATTAGGACTTGTCATCAAAATGAAGGGATTTAGGGGAAGACCCCATGGCTGGCTAGATATTAGAAAAGGTACAATAGCTAGGACATCAAATGCTATCAAATGAAAGGGTAGATATGGTGAGAAGTGTGAATGGGTGTTGGTAGAGTCATTACCCATACAACCTAGTTTCCTGTCCATGTGAGGTGCCATATATCTGTATTAGTCAGGGTTCTCCAGAGAAACAGATACAACAATCTGTTTGTTTGTTTATATATACTATTAGTTCTGTATATCTGACAAACTCTGCATATGTATATATTTGCAGAAATTGGCTCATATGGTTGTGATGCCTGGCAAGTCCAAATTCCTCAGGACAGTCCAATCTACCTGGAAATGCAGGCAGGTTTTCTATGTTGGCATTCATGAAAACATAATTTCTTTGCTCAGTCTTTGCTCTTAGGGTTTCTGATTTGATGAGGTCCACCCAAACCACAAAGTGTGATCTGCTTTACTTAAAGTATACGATTGTAAATATTTATCACATCTAAAAAGTATATCCTCAGCAACCTCTTGACTGGTATTTGATCAAACAGCTGGGCACCATAGCTTCAGCAGGTTGACACATAAAATTAACCGTTACATTTACTTTAATTTTCACTACTCTGAGGGAGGTTGTACCTACAGTGCAGATGAGAAAATTGAGGCAGAACAAAACTAATTAATCTGCCCCAATTCATTCAGTTAGATAATGGCTGTTTAAGGATTAAAACCCAGGTCTTTGGGACTCCACAGTCTCTCTCTCTCTCTCTCTCACTCTCTCTCTCTTTTTAAATATTTTATTTATTTACTTGACAGAGAGAGAGAGAGAGAGATCACAAGTAGGCAGAGAGGCAGGCAGAGAGAGAGGGTGAAGCAGGCTTCCTGCTGAGCAGAGAACCTAATGTGGGGCTCGATCCCAGGAACCTGAGACCATGGCCTGAGCAGAAGGCAGAGGCTTAACCCACTGAGCCACCCAGGAGCCCCTCCACAGTCTCTTTTGAAACAAGAGAGACCAAAAGTATATTTCTCTGGTAGTCTCTGTGCTTTAGATGTTACTGAGCTGATGAATGGTTAAGTCCTAGCAGTAGTCCCCTTTCCTCAATCAGAATGACAATGGTCTCTCTTTTCTCTCTTCCTGTCATATCTGCTCCTTCCCCATGGTTCTCTGGAGTCAGCCACATTTGCTCTTTGTGAGAACCTAGGGTTTTCCTATGAATTTGCTGAGGGGATGACCTTCCTTCCTGACCTAGGGCCAACCTCACTTGCCTCTTCCACTCCCTTTCCTGATTAGAAGTCAGGCTTTGGTAACACCTTGAGGAGAGAACTTCTGTTTGTAGCTCTGGGCTTTGGTATGAGGAACAGAAAATCAGGAATCATCTCATATTTCATCTCTCTCCTCTGCCACTCTCCTCTGCCACTGGTATCTGGTTGGCATGATTTGATGTTTCTCTTCTCCTTTGAAAAAGTTTTTACCCCTCCTACTTCAGGAAAACTAAAGAATCTAAAGGATTCTTAGGAATCTAAAGGAATCTAAAGAATCCAAGGATTCTTCAGGAATCTAAAGTTCTTTATTTAGAATGACTCTAGATTGGTATTTCAAGCACTAACTTGCTAGTGCAAATGATAAGAAAATGTTATAAGGGATTATTGCAAAAAGAAAAATCTCCATCTGCAATCCAATGGGACACATTTCTATAACTCTTGCCTCTGGCATAAGGATTTTCTCAAAAGTTGTTTGCTCAGGTATGTGTGTGAATAATAATTTCTTTAGCAGGAGAACTAATTCCCCTACAGCAGCCTCTAGGCCATTCAGAGTGTCTGAGAGAAGCTGGGGAAAGAAAGGTTGAGGAAGCTGTTAGCCTGATAAACTTAGCAAGGAAGAGAATGAAGGAAAATGTTCTTAGAGCTGAATTGTTAATTTGGTTACTTTTCAGAGAGACTGGGGACTTCTTAATTCTTGTTCTAGTTGTCTCCAGGGTTTAATTCTACTGACTAGGTTCACAAGAACCCACAGGAGTTGTAGGCATCAAGGTATCCCATCTCTATCAGAGACTTCATTCAGTTTAGCAAATATTTCTTGGGTATCCGCCTGAGAGGGTCAGAGGGAAATGATAGATGTATGCATAGGAGCACAGAGGTGAGGCATAGATGCAGAAAGATACAAGAAGAGATGAAGAAAGCTGCCTGGATGGTATGTTGCTTGAAGTAAACCTTGAAGCAGGGGCCGGTGAAGATCTCAGAAAAGAATATTCTGAGAAGAAGGATCAGTTCAGTGGCATGCCGCTAAATGTTAAAAAAAAAAATGAGTAAAGAAGGCATGTATTGCATGGAGCACTGAGTGTGGTGCATTAACAATGAATCTTGGAACACTGAAAAAATAAAATTAAATTTTTAAAAAAGTAGTCAGAAAGACAAAACCAAACAAAAATGAGTTTTTTGGAAAGTGAAATCTCTGATTTGTAGTTTTTTCCTATTTCTATGCTGTAAATAATTCCATCATGGCCCATTTCAAGCTACCAGCTTGACATTATTGAAAGCACAATTGAACAGAGATGCATACAATGGGCTGTCAGGACCAATGAACTGGCTCCTGCACACCATTGGATCAGCCCCTACTAAGGCTTAAAGTAACCCCTCTGGGCCATTTGGTGGCCTTAGGGGCTAATGAAGTTGCTCCTGGGCTAATGGCAGATAATATTGAAATAGTCACCAGGAATAGATCATAAAGGGTATGTGAGTTATGCTGCAGGCTGTGGAAAATCACTGAAGGGTTTTAAGCAGAAGAGTGATCCAATCAAAACAATATTTTAGAAATATTTAGGTGGTGGCTGGTAATCATAATTAACATTTTTGATTGACTGCTCTATATTAGTGAAATGTTTTCAAAAATATCTACACAAAATATTTAAACTTATACGACTAAACTGAATACACTGTGTACATGAACACACCTAAATATAAAGGGAAATGATGAAATAATACCTAAACAAAGCTGAATAAAGGTAAAAATATTTTCATCCTGAATCCTAGATGGGTCATCTTGCAGTAGGTCCTGGAGCCCCTGACAGACTAAGGCCCTGAGAGAAATGCCAGCAACATGGACATTAACCTGCCAAAGTTTGGACACTTCCCACAATGCTCTGCTTCTTCTGGGGACTTGAGGCCATGGGTTCACAGTCTTAAGCGTTCCCCACTCCCTTGCCATGCATTTCCTCTGACCACCACTGTTAGGGCAGGAAAGTTTCAGCACAACATATGTAGAGGATTAAGTTGAAGTTGGAGGTTCAGCAGCTCAGTTTGTAATGCAGGTGTTAGATGGCAGAGGTCTGTACTGTGGGGTAGCAGTGGGAATGGAGAGAAGTAAGAAAAATTTGAGAATTTTTTTTAAAAGAATAGGCTCCACAGAAGTTCATTTTCGCTTTTGTTTCCTTTGCCTTTGGGACATATCTTCAAAGAAGTTGCTGTGGCTAATGTTGAAGAGGTTACTGCCTATGTTCTCTTCTAGGATTCTGATGGATTCCTGTCTCACGTTGAGGTCTTTTATCCATTTCGAGTTTATCTTTGTGTATGGTGTAAGAGAACGGTCAAGTTTCATTCTTCTACACATAGCTGTCCAATTTTCCCAGCACCATTTATTGAAGAGACTGTCTTTTTTCCACTGGATATTTTCCCCTGCTTTGTTGAAGATTATTTGACCACAGAGTTGAGGGTCCATATCTGGGCTCTCTACTCTGTTCCACTGGTCTATGTGTCTGTTTTTGTACCAGTACCATGCTGGCTTGGTGATCACAACCTTGTAGTAAAGCTTAAAATCAGGCAATGTGATGCCCCCAGTTTTGTTTTTCTTTTGTTAGGGTTCAGAGTCGACCACCCCTCAATTAGAGAACACTCTCGACAATGCAAGTCACACAGCGAGGTTTATTTCCAGCTCGCTGGGGTCCAAGTGTCTGCCAGGCGCAGTGGGTTTCAACAAGGACCCCGAGCACTCAAAGCCAAGGGTTTATGTAGCATTTTCAAGGCACTTTTTCATAGCTACATACATCTCTTGTGCCCCACTTTGACAGTTTAACTTTGTTTAACCGTTTGCCACCCCGGTGTCACCCTGGCGTCATCCTGGCAGTTAAGTGAGATTTAGGTTTAGAAGAAATTTAATTTTATTTACATTTCCTTCTGCCTCAGCCTCCTTCAGTTTTATGGTGGGGAGGGCAACCTTAGGCCTAGAGGCACTGAGCCTCTGGAAATTGGGCCATTGAAGATATGGCCTTTTTGTTGTAAATCACCACGACATTTGCAAACCAAGGGAGACTCCTGTCTTGCAGGATTGTGATTTCTGCAAGTTAACTATTTGTTTTTCTTTAACATTTGGTCTCTGTGGCACCACCGCCTAACCCCCCTGGTGGTATATGATTAAGTTGTTTCTTCATGTTTTAGCTAATTCCTCTTATCTCAAGTCTCCTAAGCAGTGTCGGCCTGTTAGGGACACTCAGTAATATGGCTTCTGGGCCTTCAGGATGGCCATCCTTATGCTAACCCAGTCTTACAGTGCAAGGTGCCAGCTTTTGCTTTGCCATTTGTACTTATGTCAGGGCTAGACTCGAGTTGGGTACAGCCTTGTTTTTCTTGGCCTCCACACCTGGAGCTGGTTTCCGGGGAATAGTTTTTAAGTCCCCTGAGGGAAGGGGAACAGGGACAGTTTAAGGGTTAAACAACAAAGTTATTGTTAAACCTCAATGGAAGCCTCTGGCTAAAATAAAAATATAAAATAGGTCCTTACACTTTTTAAACATTTCATTAGCAATTTGGGCTCTCTTCTGGTTCCATACAAATTTTAGGATTGTTTGCTCCAGCTGAAAGATGCCGGTGGAATTTTGATCAGAATGGCATTGAAAGTATAAATTACTCTAGGCAGTAGAGACATTTTAATAATGTTTTATTCTTCTGATCCATGAGCATGGAATTGTCTTCCATCTTTTTGTGTCTTCTTCAATTTCCTTCATGAGTGTTCTGTAGTTCCTGGAGTACAGATCCTTTACCTCTTTGGTTAGGTTTATTCCCAGGTATCTTATGGTTCTTGGTGCTATAGTAAATGGAATCGATTCTCTAATTTCCCTTTCTGTATTTTCATTGTTAGTGTATAAGAAAGTCACTGCTCTTGGGTTTAAAATTTGTTCCTTTGTCTCGGATCCAGAGGCTTGGCCTATTTTGTCTTTTCCTTTTAGCCCACAGAACACACAGACAGAACATAGTCTGTCCTTGGATGTGGAACTGAGAGAGGAGAGCTAGCATAGATTGTGTTACACAGTGTCGTGAACAGTGGGGAAGACCCTTCTATGACAGTTCTGGTCTAGGCAGCTGCAATGGATTGAAGACTTCAGGCTGGACTTTTTTCTCTTCAGCTATTATTTACTGTAACAACAATATTATAACACTGTTGAAAAACATTATAGGAAATTTACAAAGTAAAACATAGCCCATAATTCCCACATGGTAGTTCATAATAGCTTATTTTCTACCCCACATTGCCTCCTGGGCTTTGGCCACATGTGTGTATTTTTACATGCTATAATTGCAGTCATATATGTAGCCTTTTCCATTTACCATTAAAGTGTAAGCATGACAGTTGCAACATTGTCTTCATAAGGATGCATTTTTTGAAGATTTTATTTATTTGAGAGAGAGAGAGAAAGAGAGAAAGAGAAAGAGAGAAGAGAACAAGAGGGAGAGGGAGAAGCAGACTCCCAGCTGAGCAGAATCTGATGCAGGGCTTGATCCAGGGCCCTGAGATCATGACCCAAGCCAAAGGCAGACACTTAATGACTGAGTCACTCAGGTACCCCCATAATGGTATTTTTTAATGGCTGTAAAGTACTCTTTGGAGATGATGTACAATAATTTTCTTAACCATGCCCATATTGTCTAACATCTACATTGTGTCCAATTTCTTGCATGAAGCATGAATTACTTCTGTCTAGGTTCTACTTTTCACTAACCCTGACTTGCTTCAAGTAAAGGGCTGCCCTAGTTCTCTCCTCTTAAAGTAAAACATTATGCAAACATAGTTTCCAGCTGAGGAGTGACAGAACACATTCTACTAGATCTAAATGTAGCTTGGTCTTCCATTTTCTGGTGCTGGAGAAAATAACTTATTCTTTTCATTTAGTGGTGAATGGAAAGATACTTAAGGCAGGAGTCAGAATCAGTTGAGTTAAGGCAAGGAATGAGACCAAGAATAGAAGGTGAAATAGCAATCTTTCTCTCTCTGGGTGTATGTATTTGTATGTGTGTTTGTGTGCATATACATGTGTGTATATTATGAGGTTGAAGATCAAGAATAAGGCTAGAATGAGGTTGTATCCCAGTAAGGCATGTGACATTAGGTAAAGCTATGGGTTGGGAGTGCTTATTTGATGTTTGGACATTGTGACATTCTTTAAAAAATTCTTAACAAGGGGTGCTTGGGTGGCTCAGTGGGTTAAAGCCTCTGCCTTCGGCTCAGTTCATGATCCGAGGGTCCTGGGATCGAGCCCTGTATCAGGTTCTCTGCTCAGCAGGGAGACAGCTTCCACCTCTCTCTCTTTCTCTGCCTACTTGTGATGTTTGCCTGTCAAATAAATAATAAAAATAAAATCTAAAAAAATTCTTAACATGTCAGCTGTTTTAATACCATGTAAGTATGCAAGGCAACATCATATCTTTCCAGAAGCACTTCTGTGTCACTCCCTATGTAATCCTACACCTTTCCTTAGTCAAAACCTTCTGTGTACCTCTCTCACTGCAGACCCTGTCTTAAAAGCTGCAAAACTACACTAGTCAATGGCCTTATATGTCCTAGATAGCTTCCCAACTCTGGTTCCTATACACAGTCTAGGGTAGGTCATGACTGCCCAAGTGGAAGACTCAGGGGACTGGACAGCCTCTGCTTTTCTCTCACCCCTCTGGGAAGATCTGAGCTGCCCTACTTGGTTTATCCTCCTGCTCCTAAAGGCTCTGCCAACAGGAACTGGTATTATAGTAAGTTATTGAGGGATTGCTTTGGACACAGGGAAATGGCCCACACTTGATATGTCTCAGCCACTTCAGGTGGCTCAATTTCATCTTTTACATTAGGGTCAGTTTAAGTTTTAAATAAATTAGAAGCATCAGGATAAATTTGTTGCTTCTGTTCTCTTTGATATAAATGAATCCCAGCTTATTAGGCAGATAGGATCTTTTCTCTTGGGGCCTAATACATCATCTGGACAAATTACTTTTCACAAAGAAAGGAAAGCGGGTGACACTGCAGTCAGTTCTGGTTCAGATAATGGAGGGCCTAGGACAGAAGTAGCCTCTGTCTGCATTCTTGGGGTTCACTTTGTCTCCAAGGAACAGGAGATATGATGGCTGATACATGACAGGGTCTCTGTCCCTACAAGAGCCAGAATGGCCATGGTGACCATATAAGAGAATTGGTCTGATTTTATGTATACCTAGATTACATCTCAGCTCTGTATTAATAAAAATTAAAACAAACAATAAATTTATTGAGCAGCTACTATGTGTCAGGAAATTACTGAGTGCTGGTGATAATCAACAAAACAGACAAAAATCCCTATTGTTATGGAAAGAGACAATAAAAAATAAATAAAATGTATAGGCTATTGCATCGTGATAACTTGCAATAGGGGAAAAAACAAAGCATGAAATACGGTTAAGGGGGCATTAAATTTTTAGATAGAGTGGTCAGAGAAGGCCCTACTGAGAAAAGAACTGAATAAAGTGAGGGAGAGAACTGAATTAGTCAACGTTCTCCAGAGAAACAGAATCAATGGGAGAAATTTATTTATTTGTTTATTAATTATGAGGACTTGGCTCACATGTTAATGGAGGATGAGAAGTCCCATAACCTGCCATGGGCTAGCTGGAGATACAGAAAAGCCAGTATTGTAGTTCCAAAGGCCTGAGAACCACAAGGCCAATGGTATAAGCCCCAGTCTGAGAGCAGGAAAAGTCCATTATATCTCAGCTCAGTATTCAGGCAGAGAGAGCAAATTTCTCGCTCCTCTACATTTTTGTTCTATCTATATCTTCAGTGGATTGGGAAGGGTGCCTTCTTTACTCAGTCTAGCTACTTAAATGCTAATCACTTCTGAAAACACCCTCACAGACACACCCAGAAATAATGTTTAAACAGATATCTGGGCACCCTGTGGCCCAGTCAATTTGACACGTAAAATTAACAATATCAGGAACCATGTGGCAAAGAGTCTTACAAAGCATGGGCACAACATGGGGCAGATTATGCCTCTGCAAATCATTAATAAATACTTGACGATTTATTAGGTTCCCCAGTGTCTCTACTCCTTTAGTTCAGATGCACATGAGGAGAAACAGCCTTGATGATCATTTTCCACCAAGGCCTTGCAACCTACTGATGAAAAATCTACAAATAGTTACCAAAAGTCAATTGTATTAAATAGCAGGGACTTTTCCCATGCTAGTTGTCTGACCTTGAACCACTTATTTTCTCTCTTTGGGCCTCATTGTTTCATTTGGGAAATGGGGACATGATGTAGTATTGGCGGTTGCTGTGAGGCTCCAGTGAAAAATGACTATGGAAGAGCTTTGTATCCAGCTTTCTGAAAATAGCAGAGATTGTTCCTACCAGCCTTGACCTGATAAATGTCCCACTTGCCAGTGGGTCAAGTTAGTCATTAGCCTGTCCCCAGCAGTACAGCAAGCAGAAGGCCACACTGAGACTTCAGCTAGTGAAAGAAGTTGTATGAGAGAAGTTCTGCTCAGGGGTGGAGATGGGAACAGAGACATTTTGGTTTCATGCATACAGAGAACTGAGATACAGGATTGATACTTTTGGGAGGTTGGTTAAATGCCCTGCATTAGTTTTCAATGGCTATGTAACAAATTACCACAAATCCAGCAGCTGAAAATAATATCCATCTATTCTCTTATAGTTTCCCTGGGCCAGGAAAGCTTAACTGAGTGCTCCTCTTGGTACCTCACAAATCAAAGTGTGGGCCACACCAGGCTCTAACCTGGGACTTCAGGAAAGGATCTGCTACCAAGCTCATTCAGGTTGCTAGCACACTGTATAGCCTTGCAATTTCAGGATGTTTGTTCCAGTTTCTTTGCTGGGTGTCAGTCAAGGAATGTTCTCATCTCCTAGAGTTCATTCTTTGGTCCTTGCATACAGGTCCTTCAGTCTTCAAAGCTAGCAATAGTGCACTAAAACTTTCTTGTGCTTTGTATCTCTTTCACTTCCCCTTATGCCACCAGCCAGGGAAAACTCTGCTTTCCATGGGCTTCTGTGATTAGATCAGACCAGCCTGGGTGATATCCATATATTAAAGTCAACTTATTTGGAACTTTGTATCTGCCAAATCCCTTTACAGCAGTATATAGATTAGCGTTTAATTTAATAACCTGGGAACAGATGTCTTAGGGAAACATATTTAGAATTCTATCTTCCACATGTCCTCCCTGAGTTATTAGAATCATGTCAATAATTTTCCTTCAGGGTCTATTTCAAGCCCCATAAAATTAAAAAAGGATTGTAATCACAGAAATCAAACAATACCTCCAACCTCTTATTGTCTGTGTGTTTTTCTTTTCTCTAGTTGTCTGGCTAAGCTGTGCCTCGAGTACAGGTGCCAAGTATATCCAGCAGGAATTATAGTTCCAGCTATTGATCAACATCCAAAGGGAAGAGTCTGTTTCTCAGGTAGAAAACTGAAAGTCCAGCGCAGCCCCTTGAAATATGGTGAAAGATGTTTCTTAGGGCAGTTGGAAAGGATCAACAACCTTTTGGGTCACAGTCTTTTTGGCAGAATGACAATAAGAGACTACTATGGGGGAAGAGATTTCTCAAGGTTCAAGAGTTGGGCAATGTTGGTCTGCCTTTCTTCACATAGATATTCTCACTTCATGTCCCTCTAGAAGGTAATGTTGAATCCTCCTAAATTAAAGCGTTTCCAAAATTGAGGTAAGCCACAGGCCAAAAATCCAGCATAGACAGGACTTGGTATTAGAGGAAACCATAAGCTTTTGATCTGGGTATCAATGGATACCTGGGTCAATTGGGGATGGACAACTGTCTTTTGGGGTCTTTTCCAATGGCCTTCAGATCAGTGACTGTTCAGCTTACTATTTCTTCTGATGAGAAGACTGCGTTTCCACCCAGATGGGGAATGGTGTAAGAAACTTGGATCCTGAACAAAGAAAGATATAACTAAGCGAAGAGTTAAGGGGCAGCCTGAAGGGCAGTGTGGGACCTATCAGACAATAGCACTGGAGAGCCTCTTCCATCTGCTACTAACAATCCTCAAATGATCAGAGGAAGGAAGGAGCAAAGGAACTTCAGGATTGAACACAAATAACTTTTCCTAAATGCAATTAGAGCAGCAACCCATGTAATTCAGAGAGGATTTCAAAACTTTCACCTCAGGTCTAAGGTGGGAGGGCAGGAGAGCTGACTGTGTTCTCATTAGATAAGCAAACCTGGCTGAGTTCTAATGGTAGCTCTTTTTTCACAGGTATGATTATGCTGAGAGACAAGTCGCATACTTCTTCCAGCACATCAGACAAGCAAAAAACCAGTGAATCCTTCACATAAGGCGGTGCAGAGTTAATGTGAATGAATGAATGAATGAATGAAAACAACAGGAGATAGTTAAGTAAGAGAACCTTTGTTATCTATGTGGTAAACTCACGAATCTGTCTGAGGCCTATCCTGCCTCCTAAGATCCAGACTCACATATGGGGACACTTGAGAATTTCCACTTGCATATTCCACAAGCACCTTTAATCTTATCTGGGTCAAATTTAACTTACCATATTCTTATCCCCATTCTCAAAATCTCCCAAGTGTTTTCTATTTCAGTAATAAGCATCATTATCCATCTCTGCACTCAAGCCAGAAATTTGGAATTTATTCTTGACTCTTCTCTCTTTATCACTTCTTAATCCTTCTCCTCTTTTCACTTTCCCCAAATCACTCTTCACCTCAAATCTTTCCCTAATCTCCAGACCCATAAGGTCAATGCTTAGTAGAAAACTCCAACTAGACAGCTTACAGGCACCCCAAACTCATCATGTTAACACTTAACTCATGTTCTTTTGCTACCCCAATCCCCAGCCTTGTCTTACTCTTATTATTTCCTATCTTGATATATGACATCACTTATCCAATCAGATTTCCTGGCAGAAATTTGGCAGACTCCTGCCCCACTAATATCTAATCCATTACCAATATTTGTCAATTCTACCTGCAAAATGCACCTTATAGGCTCCTAGAAGTCTACTTATTACCCAGGGTTAGGGATTTCTGATCAAGATGATAATCAGCATGACACAAGCATCTATTTCTAATTCAGGCTTCCCTCCTGTTTTCTGGACCTATAGTCCAATTGCATTAATGAACACTTTCTTCTGGCTTTTGCTCACTTTCCTGAATATATCCACCACCAAGTCCATCACCTTTCCTGCTTTGTTCTCAGTTAATTCTTGGTTTTTGTAGGGGCACCACTATCTTCCTCTTGGTCTTCCATTCTAAAAACCTCTGAAGCATCTGACTGTTTCACCTTCATACTTTATATTCAGCTTTGCTGATTTATCCTCTTCCACAACACTCACATTCATTTTTGCCTCTGCATTTCTCTTCCTACTTTCCTACTTCAGTCCATTCAGATCCTCTGATTTTTCAAGGATCTCTTTTTCAACTAAAGTCTCTGATCTCATTTCCAAATCATCCCTTGAGCCTAGACCTTATCAAGGCATAGGTCTTCTCAAAAACCATCTATGGCTCCTCTTATTCTAGGATCAAACCCCAACTGTCTCTCAATCCTTTGCTTGAGGGGTAAACCTTATTTCTACCAACCTTCTTCTACATACCCTTGTTATAGAAAAATAAGATGAATTATTCTGCAAACATACCTTGAGTTTTCTTTCTTTAAAAAAAAGATTTTATTTATTTATTTGATGAAGAGAGATCACAAGTAGGCAGAGAGGCAGGCAGAGAGATTGGAAGGGAAGCAGGCCCCCTGCTGAACAGAAAACCTGATGCAGGGCTCCATCCTAGGACCCCAGGATCATGACCTGAGCTGAAAGCAGAGGCTTTAACCCACTGAGCCACCCAGGAACCCTGTGTACCTTGAGTTTTCTACCCATGATTCATGCATGTGCCTTAAGCACTTTCCTTTCATCAATATTTGTCTAATAAAATCCTACCCCTCATTTAAGGCCTAGATCTAATGTTGACTCTTTCTTATGCTTTCACTAAAAGGAGTTCATCAGTACATGATTTTTGTATTTCTGTGTCTCCCAGAAACTCAGCTTACTCATATTTTATGCCACTTGTCAAGTCCTATGTTTTTCTCCACCATTGGATATTGAACTCTATGAAGGTAGAACCATGTCTAAGTCCTCTCTGTATTCACAAGGCCTGGTTCACAATAGATGCCCAGGAAAGTTCACTAAGTGGAAGCCTGCATGCAGTCTTTCAATCAAGTGATTCCTTTTTGGATTCCTGTATCAAACATAGGCATTTGTGAAAACACTTATCTCTTCAAATAGACTGCAAACCATGTGAGGGCATGGTCAATGTCATCTGTATCTCTCTGTCCCCTGCACAAGGTAAGCTCTCAGGCAGTATGACTGAATGAAAACAGTATGGGACAAATCAGCTAATACTATGAAAGCTCATTATTATCTTTGCATATTAAGGTATGTTTGCAGAAAATCTATAATGTCAGCTAAAGGCCTAAGCCATCATGGAACTATGGTATTATAGAACAGGAAAGATGGGTGAAAGAGTATATAAGTGAAGAAGTAAGTGAGGGAGAGAAAGAAGGAATGATCCTATTAGTATATGAGCTAGTGACTGAGTGGAAAAGAAAAAGGGGAATGAATGAATGATGGGGTGAATGAATAAGTGACTAAGGTAACTAATTTCTTGAGCAAGTGAATGCATAATTCAGTGACTAAGAAAAGAACAAATGGATACATTTTCCCCCTCATCTTTGAGGAAATTATTTAATTTTCTAAGCTTCCTGATCCCTAAGCAGTGGTCTCAGGCACATTTTGGAAGAGTCTCTGCTTCCTCAGGTTTTAAATTGCAGCTTAGGCTGCCTCCATGGATAATGTACTCCCAAACTTCACATATGCATATAGGTAGATGATAGATGATAGATAGATAAATAAATAGATAATTTTTAAATTTTCATGAAAGCAGCACCACTTAAAAACTCAATTAATTACTAATGTTCTTCTTCATTTATCAAGTACTGCTTGTTGCTTGTAATCTTTAAAGGGAATGAAACTAAAAGAATTAAGAAACAATTATGTCTGGAAAAAAAAATAAGCCTCCCAAATCTAATCACCTTCTGATGGAGAGCTTCATGCTGAGGTGGTTGGGGAGGGAGAGGGGGGAGAAGCGCCCACATACCACTGAAACTCTTGCAGTTGGTCTATGGGGAAAATGAGTGGTGACCTGCCTGAAGTGGAAGACAGCAATTCCTCATGTGGGTTCAAGAAGCAGGGCTATGTCATGCTTGTGCGCCTGGTGAAGCAGAGCTATTGGTTGTGGGGATGGGGGCTGCCTCTGCTTTCCCACAGCAGGAGACCAAGAGTGCCAGGCAGTTCCTCGGCTGCTAAGGATCTGGGGACTCCCTCCCACACCTTAATGACCTTTATTACTATGGAGAAGAAGAGGTTTGGCTTGGGAAAGTCAGGGAAGGGCAGAAATTATAGGATAAGAGCCCATCAGGAAGATAGCTAGTTTCAAGAGTTACAGGGTAAATGTGAGATTCCACACTTGAGCCATTTCTTATTCTCCAGTATGCGGCAGACATTAGCTAACTAACACACAGGCTGTCCACTGCTACCCAACTTAACTGTTTCCTACTCCAGGACTGGGAAAAGAGGCTTGAGACCCATTGTGGCTGACCTCCACCCTGGGAGAACTGCAAGGGCTTAAGACACATTATTCTAGACAGCTATCCCAAAATGTCCATGCTGACATGGGGTCATGATGCTTGCTTCTTAAAGAGGTGGAAATAGAGCATTTCTGGGTGCTAGTCTCATGGCTGAAAGAGATGCTATGTCTTAGAGAAGTGTGCAGTAATGTTCCTGTGAGAACAAGGTCTCTTGCTTCTCAGGCTGTATTCTTGCTTGGACACCATCTGTGCCGGCCCACAAGAAAGGGGATCTTAGACACTGCTCAGACTGGTGTCCTAGCAAGAGAACTACCAGAGAGGCAAGAGACCTTGCTCTCGTGGGTACACTTTGGGGTCACTAACTCACAAGACCTGTGTCTTCTGAGTATATAACACTTAGGTTTCTCTGACCCTTCATTTCCTTTTCTCTGTGAGGTTGGATTAGAACCATGGTTCTTAAGCTCTTTTATGCATCATAATTTCCTGTAAGGCTTGTTAAAACAGATTACTGGGCCCACCACCTGTAGTTTCTGTTTCACTAGGTGTGGTGTTTATAGCATGTCCCTATGTGGTGCTGATGTTGCTATTCTAGGGACCACATTAAGACTCATTTTCTACATGGTACCAAAATCCGTGTGGCCAGGTACAAAGCAGTATCTTATCTCTTTCTTTATCAGCTTCTGGAACAACCCCATGATCTGGAGAGTCTTTATTCCTTTTAGAGATGGGAAACAGACTCATGATGGTGCCAGACTTCCCTGAAGTCCTACTGCCAGTGAATACTAAAGCCAAGATGTGAAGCCAAGCCTCCAGTTCCCAGACCCTGCTCTGCTTTTTCCAGACCTCATGATCTAGGAGAATCTCTAGTTTGTTTTCCAGCTGCCACATTTGCTACTCCTATTGTAATTCTATGAAAATTGTAAGAACCATAATACCATATAGAGCTTGCTACATGCCAGGCACTATTCTCAGAGCTATGTAAACATTATAGCATTTAATTTTTACCCTTCTGCTAGGAAGTTAATGGGCTATTATTACCTTTATTTTAAATATGATGTAAAAATTGAGGGACAAGGTGGACAGCTAATTTTCCCAGGGTCAAAGAGTAAAGAAGTATTGAAGGTGGGACTTACTCCTTTGTAGTCTAACAGCTAGATCTCTGACTTGAGCACTACACCTCAGGGATAATGGCACTCCTGAAAGGCTGCCTTGGGCCCCTGACTTGCAGAAAAAGGGAACACAGTGAATAGGCCCCAAGAAACAGGAGTGACCCTGGGGCAGGTACTATGAAATTTTCCGCAGCTTTTCACAGAGTGCTTGTCACAAGGTCTGTCTCATGGCTGGGGCACCCAATCTCTTCCCTATATCACTGGCCCCAGACCCCATATGACCAGGGCTGTCTTTCAAGGGGATCAGCACACTCAGTGAGATATGAGATATAGTAGTCAGGGCACACATGTGGGCATGTGGACCTGCCGGGCTGGCTGCAAAAGTCTTGATTACATTTAGAAAATGCCACTTATCTTTTCTTCAAACACCTTCAAGATGATGAATTGGGGCTCATTTTTTTTTCAATTTCTTTTCAGCATAACAGTATTCATTGTTTTTGCACCACACCCAATGCTCCATGCAATACATGCCCTCCTTAATACCCACCACCTGGCTCCCCCAACCTCCCATCCCCCGTCCCTTCAAAACCCTCAGGTTGTTTTTCAGAGTCCATAGTCTCTCATGGTTCATCTCCCCCTCCAATTTCCCTCAACTCCCTTCTCCTCTCAATCTCCCCATGTCCTCCATGTTATTTGTTATGCTCCACAAATAAGTGAAACCATATGATAATGGACTCTCTCTGCTTGACTTATTTCACTGAGCATAATCTCTTCTAGTCCCGTCCATGTTGCTACAAAAGTTGGGTATTCATCCTTTCTGATGGAGGCATAATACTCCATACTGTATATGGACCACATCTTCCTTATCCATTCATCCGTTGAAGGGCATCTTGGTTCTTTCCGCAGTTTGACGACCGTGGCCATTGCTGCTATGAACATTGGGGTATAGATGGCCCATCTTTTCACTACATCTGTATCTTTGGGGTAAATACCCAGGAGTGCAATTGCAGGGTCATAAGGTAGGTCTATTTTTAATTTCTTAAGGAATCTCCACACTGTTTTTTAAAGTGGTTGCACCAACTTGCTTTCCCACCAACAGTGTAAGAGGATTCCCCTTTCTCCACATCCTCTCCAACACATGTTGTTTCCTGTCTTGCTAATTTTGGCCATTTTAACTGGTGTAAGATGGTATTTCAATGTGGTTTTAATTTGAATCTCCCTGATGGCTAGTGATGATGAATTGGGGCTTATTGAAATGGCCTTAAATCAAGGTTTCTGTGAATGACACCTTGCTCAGTCTCATGCAAAGTATACTTCTTTTTAGAATGGCAGATACCAGTAGCTCCTTACTACTGGCCATCGTCTTAGTTCAGGCTCTGGGTTAGGGACCAGATTCATGAAAGATGAGAGCATGAACCAAAATAACTCCATATGACAGAGAGTGTGAAGTCTCTGTGTACCTATGGGGACTCTGAATCCCCAAGAGAAGGGACCAACACAATTTTACCTAGTAAGCCAGTCAGGCAAATATTTAGATCTTCTAATGGTCATCTCCTTGTGGGATTACTTTGGGGTATGCCTATGTGGGCAGCATACTGCCATTTTCTCCAATTGGCCACATTTCAGGGTTCCTTTTCTTTTCCTCTAAGATGGGTCTGGGTGATAATCCAGATACTATATTTACTCCCAAGCCCTGTGGACTCTGGGGCTCCTACTTTTTGTGATTTCAACTTGTGTACCCCTTCTACCCATCACACTCAACCTATTCCCATCACCATCCTGAGAATTTGGATAATGACACCTGCATGAAAATGGCCCATCTCATCTCCTACACTGATATCTCAGAATTTTCTCAGTTGCATTGTCCACCTACAGGGTCTAACTATTAGGTGCCAACTTGGAACTTTCATGAGCAGTCAAGGTTTGTCCTGGCAGTCACTCCTGACTCTCTGTCCAGGGAGCGGCATTGTTTTGAAAGACATTCATGACCTTTCCACTTTCTTAGTGCCTTAGCATTCATATTTGTTAAGTTAAGATAATGGGATCCTCTGGCTTCTCTACATCACTGAGTGGAGAGAGGATTCTGTGGCAGGAAGATGGGGAAAACATTCTGTACACTGCAAAGTGCTATGCAAGTACAACAGCCATGACTATGGCTCTGCTGCTGGGCCCATCTCCATCTGGCTTTCTCCCTGGACTGTCTTTCCAGACATCTACAAGTAGAGGCTGCTCTGTGGCTGACTGGTGACCGACACCCATGGGATTTGGATTCAGCCTCCAAGGACTAGCGGTCATGCTACTATGAATATAAAGCAAAACAAAAGACAACATAAAGCAATATCAGAAAGAAAAAATATGATGACTTTGGAATTGAAGAAATTTGACAACAAAATTCTAATATATGTAAGGGAAGGAAAACTGCAAGTAGGACTGTGCATAGACTGGGGCAGTGAGGACAGATAGGAAGAAATAGGAAACTGATCTTGTGTGTGCCTCCTGTACACAGGGGCTGGAGGGAGGGATGATAAGCAACTCAGATAAGTTTCTTGGTTTTGAGGACCCCATGGTTCTGGGAACAGATGGATTGAGATATGATTGTATACTTTATAGTAAGAATGAATGATAAAGAAACACAGGAGGCTGTGGAGATCCAGAGGAATAGCCCATAATCCATTCTTTTTTTTTTAAATTTTACTTATTTATTTGACAGAGATCATAAGTAGGCAGAGAGGAGAAAGCAGGCTCCCTGCAGAGCAGAGAGCCCAATGTGGGGCTCAATCCCAGGACCCTGGGATCATGACCTGAGCTGAAGGCAGAGGCTTTAACTCACTGAGCCACCCAGGCGTCTCTGAATAGCCTATAATCCAGACCCAGTAGCAACACAGGGAGGGGAATATGGAGACAGAGAAATCTGGGATGTTTCAACTGGGAAAAGAAAAATGAGTAGTAGTATGCCATACAGAGAGAAAAAGGCAAGTCTATCCCAAGCAGAAGGAACAACATAAGCAAAAGCACAAAGACGGGAAGGAAAACACAGGATTTGGGGAATAGCAAGTACTCTGGTGAGATTGAAATCTTAGATGGGAGGGAGACAGGCTGAGGTTGCCTGGGGCCGGGACTTTTAATGTTAAGCTCAGGAGCTTAAAATTGATTGCAGAAACAATGGAGAAGAAGGCATGATGGGGGGGGGGGACTTAAGGAGGGAAGGGCCATGGTCCGACTTAATGCTTTCAGAAGATCTGTCTTCCTGCAGTGGAAAGAGGACAAGAGAGCAATAAAAGTAGAAGTAAGGAGACCAGGGAGCAGGCAGTTGCAGAAGTCCAGGTGGAAAAGCCTTGAGAAGAAGATCAGGGTTTAGTTTTAGACATGAGGCATTTGAATTGCTACTGGTACATCTATGAGGAAATGTGTAATAGTTGGATATACAGTTCTGAAGTATGAACTACAGATAAAGGCTTAAGTAGAGTAGAGAAGGAAGAGCCAACAAAGGAGACAATGAATATCCAGAGGGATGTGAGGGAAATCATACAGGTTTATGATTTCCTTTTCCAATGTTCCTGAAAGGTTAAGCAAGATGAGTATAGATCAGTGTCGAGTGGATTTAATAATGTGGAAGTCATTGGTAATGCTCAAGTTCAGCGGAGTAAGAAGTGGAGCCTGTGACCAGATTGGACAGGATGAAGGATTGAATGTGTGGGGAGAGGGAATGGTCAATCCCAGTACATAGTTTATTTTAAAACTATGCTGAGAAGGGAGTAGAGACCTGAGCCTCTTTTGTTTCTGATATGTGACTTTGGAGTATGGTGTTACCATATGTATATGTAAAGCCTGAAAATGTCAGTTTGTAGGCCAGCAGAGCTTCTTGTCTCCTCCAGCAAGTCCAGTAGGAAATGATTCTTATCTTGGTGCTCCAAGAGCAGTGGCTGTCTGTACTATTGGTGGATGGTGGCCTGAAGGATGGAGGAAGAGCACTAGAGACAGAAATATCAGCAAAGCAAATATCCAGAGGTAGGAGAGTTCACAATAAATTTGGGGAGTTGATCGAAGGCTAATAGTACTGAAGCACAGTGGGCTAGGGGTAGAATGGAAAGAGATGTGGTTTGAGATGTGAGCAAGGGCTAGTCAGGTAATGGTGAGTATTATAGGCCATGGTAAAGACTTAGGGTTTTATTTGTTTATTCAAAATGCAATGGGAAGCTATTAAAGGATTTTAAGCAGGGAAATGACATGATGTAATTTATTTTTAAAAATTGAAGTATAGTAAACACACAATGTTTTATTAGTTTCAGGTGCATAACATAGTGATTCCATAAGTCTATATGTTATGCTATGCTCACCACAAGTGTAGCTACCATCTGTCACCATACAGCACTATTACAATATAATTAACTGTATTCCCTATGCTGTACCTTTTATCCCCATGACTTACTTATCTCACAACTGCAAGCCTGATTGTTCTAGCTCTGGTGTAGAGAAAGGATTATATGAGGAAACCTGGAGATAGGGAAATCATTCATTTGTTCATTAAATAAATATTTATTGAATGATCACTCTATGACAGAACTGCCTTATTGGGATAAAGTTGAACAGTAAAGACCAGGTCCTTCCTTCCATGGAAGCATGATTCTACTAGGTCAGATAATGATAAATAAATAAATAACTGACATCACTTTAGGTACTGATCAATATTATGGAGAAGTTAAAATAGGTTAATGAGGTAAAGAGTGACTGGGACTGAAGATCTATATCAAGGTGACTGGAGATGGCCTTTATGAACAGGTAGTATTTACACTGAAAGCTGAATAAGAAGGATCCAGGCACTCAAAGATTTTAATAAAAGTTTTCCAGATCTCTAGGCAGGGGAAAGAAAAAATGAAAAGGCTCTATGGTGAGAACAAACTTGGTGTTTTTGAGGAGCAAGTAGACCAGAGTGGCTGGAAGGTATGAAGCAGGGTGGGGGAGAATGTTAAGATATTGATGTCAGAGAGTGATGTAGATAGAAGCCAGATCAACAGGCCCTCTAAGCCATGTTTAGAGTTTAAATTTTATTCTTGGAACTATGAAAGCACTGGAGAGTTTTGCACAGAGAAATGAATGATCTGATTTTTTGTTTTAATAAGATCCTTCTGATGCTGTATTGAGGACAGATTGGAGAGAGAACAGAGTAGAAGTATGGAGATCAGAAAGAAGATATACTGCAATAATCCAGG
The DNA here is from genome assembly GCF_022355385.1 of Mustela nigripes. Taxonomy (NCBI): domain Eukaryota; kingdom Metazoa; phylum Chordata; class Mammalia; order Carnivora; family Mustelidae; genus Mustela; species Mustela nigripes. Next base: position 3,211,589 of record NC_081575.1, on the reverse strand, counting down.
GCAAGATGATGGTGGCTTGAGCCACACTAATGGCAATAGAGGTAGTGGAAAGTCGTTGAATGTGAAATGTTGAATATATTGCCGGTAACACTTGTCAATGGATAGGATGTGTGTGGTGATGAAAAGAGAGGAGTCAAGTTTGAGAAAGGCCTGAACAAATGAGTAGATAATGGTGCCCTTTACTAAGATGGGAAGAAATTTTGGGAGAAGTAGACTTGGTAATGGCAGGAACTGGCTTATTAAGAATTACATTTTGTATGTGTTGCATCTAAGATGATACTATATTTCCACATGGATATGACAAGTAGGTATGATTCTGGTACTTAAGGTAGAGGTCATGAATGAATTTGGGAATTGTATTGCAAACCAAGTGATCACCTAAAGAAGGAGTGCAGATGAACTAGAGAAGGTCAAAGATGGATCTCTAGTGCACTTCAACATTCAGAGTTCAAGAAGAGGAAGAAGCTCTAGGAAAAGAGATTTGGAGGAAGGAATTACAAGTGGGGTGAAAACTAGGTGAGTATAATTCCAACTAATTCACGGAAAAGAGTATTTTAAGAATAAATGGAGTGATTAATATGTCAAATGCTCTTGAAAAGTCTAGAACAATGAAGACAGAAATGACCATGTGCTTTGGCAATATGTAGAACTTGGGTGATTTGATAAGAACTATTTCAGTGAAGTGGTTGATCAGAAGCTAATAGGACTGAGAGAATGTGAAACAAAGAAGAGGAGTCAGAAAATAGAACAAATTTCATAGGTGTTTGGCTCTGTATGGGTTAAATAAAGTGGTAGTTGGAAGAGAATGAATCTCAAGGTTTGGGTATTTTATTTTTTTTAATTTTAAAAAATATTTTCTTTGTTTATTTGAGAAACAGAGAAAGCACAAGCAGGGTGGAGGGGCAAAGGAAAAGGGAGAAGCTGCTGAGTGGGGAGCCTGATGTGGGGCCTGATCCCAGAACCCTGGGATCATGACCTGAGGCAAAGGTAGATGTTTAGCCAACTGAGCCACCCAGACGCCCAAGGTCTGGGTATTTTAAAGATAGAAAATGTATGACATGTTTGCATGTTTACAGAGATGATCTAATAGAAAAAAATTTTACAGTGCAGATAGGGGAGGAAATTACTGGAGTGATGTCCTTGAGTAGGTGAAAATGTACAGGATCAGGACAACAGTTTATGGATACACATGAAGGTAGCTTGATGGATGCATGTGCAAAAGAAGAGAAACAAGACTTTGTTTTGAAAAAGGTTTATGTTTGGGGGGTGGTCCATACAGGAGTCTCTAGTAAGTATCTGGAGGATAGGAAATAGAATAAAAATCAAGGCCACAGATGGGCTTTAAGTTGACCGGATAAACCTCTGCCCAGAGAAGGGAAAGAGCTTGTGCAAAGTGCCACAGATTTTAAGTGGCAGGGCTGGGACAAGAACACAGGCCTGCCTGGTTCTAGAACTTGTGCTCTTTTTCTGCAATATTCCACCTCTGGGTATGGGTTAGTTGTAGATTCCAGTCCCCAACAAAAATTTTTCCTATACCACTGCTTATAGCTGATGGACATTTGGCCTTGGCATAGAGATGAATTGTATATGGTCAGAGGTGGGAGGCTTTCTAAGTAACTTCTGAACTTTCCCCTGTCTCTTCTCCCTGGCCTGAAAGTTCAGAGCTTGATGCATGTTTCGGTTTCATGAAATGGCTCATGAGCTCTGATAGTGGTCTCAAGATTTGTCACTCCCTAATGTTGTAGTGACTATAGCCGACTGGCATTGAGTTCTGGAGAACAATACACAGTCTTTTGTGCAAGAAGAAAAAATAGAAAATTAGTCTTCTCAGATTTTCCTTTTGAAGGTGCTGGTGACTGTGTCAAGAGTTCTGTCTTGCAGGCAAAAAAGTGGCATGACCCCCTGGAAGCCTGCTTTCTAATAGGCACTCTCTCAGTAATCTCCACACAGAGAGGGAGAGCACTGTGAAGTGATCAGAGTGCTTCATCATGTAAGCTTGTGGTATGCTCCTCTTAAGAGCAGTAAGAAGTAGAGTTTGGGTTCCCCATTCTGCAGGTTGGAAGCTGAGATTCAGAAAGGTTGGGAATTCACTCAAGTCATCTAGTCCAGTTGGTAGGAGGCAGAGCTAAGCCTCAAATCTAAGCTGGTGCTCAGAGTCTTGTACTTTTTCCAGTGCCCCATTTGTCCCTGGGTATGAGCCAGGACTGGGTACCTGCCAACCAAAGTAGGGATAAATGTAATGAAAGAGCAATATAGTAATAGTGATAATAATAATGATGTGATAATAATAATAATAATAATAATAATAATAATAATAAAACAACTTCATTGACTCCTCTAGAAATCGGAGAAGGAAATTATACATTCAGGGTAGCCCCAACTGTCTTCATACTTTATGCCCTGTGATCAAGGTCAGATTGAATGGTCTGGAGCCCACTGAGGGCTGCATCCTCCAGGTTAGCCTCCCTCCACCTCACCATTTCTTGGCCCTTAAGTACCAGCAGTAAATTCACCTTCCACCTTTCTTCCCACTTTCCTTCTGTCTTCGAGTACCTACTTAATCTATTTCATAACTGGCCATATACTGCCTGCAGAATCACATTGAGCCTCTCATCACTGGAGCCAGCCATCAGTTTGAAAATAGCATGCCCAAACTATGGCTATAACAATTATGTGGTTCTCTTTCTTACGGATGTGATATTTATTCTTGTGATTGCCACAAGAGATACATCAGCATGGAGGCAAGGGGAGCTCTTAGCCATTTTTAACAGTACTTTCAAAAGCATCTTCTAACCCAATTGGCTCACATTCATCACTGGTCAAATAGGCAAGAGTTACAGAGGAAGAGGAGCAGGCAAGTAGCCAGTGACTCAGCCCTGAACTGCTCTGTGGCTCCACTAGGACATATACCTTCTCTGGGCCTTGTATCCAACTATGATAAAGAAGTTGGACAAAAGGGCCTTGGAAATTTTCTTCCAATTTTTATTCTCTAAGATTAATTCAGTCTCAAAAAAAAAAAAAAGATTAGTTCAGTCTCTCTGTGTGTGTCTCTCTGTCTCTGTCTCTCTCTTTTGTTCTCTTTTGCTCTCCTACTCTCTATCCCCTTCTTATTCTCTGTCATCTACTTTGCCAAACTTCCTGGGGCTTACTATAAAAGTGTAACTGGCTGTGTAATAGATATTCCACACTGTATCTAGCCAGATGTGTATGCTCGCTTTTCAGGACTCACCTGGGGGTGGTACTGGCTTATTCCAACAAGGTAGAACCATTACCTTTAACTGGATTCTTTTTCAGTTATGGCCCCTAGAATCTGTTGACAAAACAGAGAAAGAACCTCATTCTATATTCAATAGCAATAGGCCTGGGAACATGAGGATCTGTGTTTGGGATGGTGGTTCGATGGATTTGGTTTGGACTTGAGATTGGACTTCACTGTACCTGATCTCCAGAACTAAGGCAGAGAACTCAGCAGCCACACCTTCTTGTAAACATATGTGGGAGACAATAGAGTTATCTCCTGAGTGGGCCATCAAGAGTCAGAGCCCTGGGGCACCCAGGTGGCTTAGTCAGTTGGGTGTCTGCTCAGGTCATGATCTTAGAGTCCTGGGATCAAGCCCCACATCTGAGCAGGGAGCCTGCTTCTCCCTCTCCCTCTGTCTGCCGCTCCCCCTGCTTGTGTTCGCTCTCTGTGTCTCCCTCTGTGTCAAATAAATAAATAAAATTTTTTAAAAAAAGAGTCAGAGCCCACTTTCAAGGGCACACAATGAGTAGGAAATCTGGGACTAGGTCTCTAGTAATCCATTCCTAAGTCTAATGAGTTCCTATTGCCCTATGCATGTTTCTCTAAGTGAGGGTCTCTGTGATATTGGGAGGAAAAATGAATTTCTATCTTTGTTAACTTCTAATTGAAATGTCTCATTTGATTCTATTTTGTAGGCAATGAACCACAATAACATTAGTAATACTTGAGGTTTTTCTTTTCTTCAAGAGAAATCACAGATATTTTCATATTCATATTATTATAATTGTAGCCACCTTTAGACAGTCTTTACAATTGACATTATTTTGAAATTACAGTAGTTGTTAGACTCACCACTATTTTTTGTTTCATGCATTAATAAAAAAGAAATTATGCTGAGTGAATAAGGCAAGCAAAACGAGTCAAATATATGGTTTCACTTATTTGTGGAGCATAAGGAATAACACAGAGGACATGGGAAGATGGAGAGGAGAGGGGATTTGGGGGAAATTGGAGGGGGAGATGAACCATGAGAGGCTGTGGAATCTGAGGATATAACTGAGGGTTTTGTGGGGGAGGAGGTGGATAGGTGAGCCTGGTGGTGGGTATTATGGAGGGCACATATTACATGGAGCAGTGGGTGTGGTGCATAAACAATGAATTCTGGAACACTGAAAAGAAATTTAAAAAATAAATAAAAATTTAGAAAAAATCTGTTAGTATATCATGCAAGTTTTACTTATTATTTTGATATAATTTTTTCCCTTTGTAATTTATGCATTTTATTGCATTTAAAGTATTATTCTGAGAAGGGGTTCATGAGTTTTATCAGTCAGCCAAGGCCCTATGACACAACAAAAAGTTGACACTGTAGTCTAGAGCAAACCCAAGTCCATAAAGCATAAAGCCTTGAACCTGGTCCATCAGGTTTTCATTCTCACTAGACCCTCCTCC
>NC_081575.1:3190046-3206496 GCF_022355385.1 Mustela nigripes | reverse complement strand
TGGGTATTCATCCTTTCTGATGGAGGCACAATACTCCATAGTGTATATGGACCACATCTTCCTTATCCATTCATCCATTGAAGGGCATCTTGGAAGTCTTATTTTGACCTCAGTATAGTTTGTTTGCTCCCAATATTCATTCTTCAGTCTAGACTTTGCTGAAATGCCTGTACCTCATGACCTCCATCCCCTGCCTGTGTGACCTCATCCTCCTTCCTCTGGCTGCTGCCAGCAGTATTTTGCCTTCTCCTACTTCTTCCCAGGCCTACAGCATAGCCCAAGAAGGGCCATGGTGCCACACATGCTCTGCCTCTGCTGGTAGGACTTGTGGGGTGCTCAAGTAGAACAAATTGTCTTGGAGCTTTAAGAAGTTTCTAGGATGGTTTTTGTTGTTGCTGCTGCTGATAGGGTTGGGGCAGCAGTGACAATTACAAGTAGGAAAATAGAAGCAGACTGGTTCTGATCCAGGTTTTTTTTTACTCTATGACATTCTTACCCATTCTAATGTCCCTGGTCAGACCACATCTATTTGGAATTTTGGGTCCCTGAGTAGTCCTTCCCATCCTGGGTTGTCATGGGCACTGAATGAAACATTGACAACTTGGAAGAGTCCATTTTGGATGTGCCCAGAGGGCACCTGTGGAGTAAGACAGGTGAAAGGGTGAGCTGTGGTGGCAGGTTACCTTGTTTGGAATCACTTCCCAGCCATGTGACCTTGGACAAGTTGCTTAACCTTTCTGTGTTTGAGTTTCCTCATCTGTAAAACAGAGATACTAACAATGCTCACCTCTCAAGATTGATGTGAGGTTGAAAGTAATTCATTTCTTTAAAATACTTAGCATGGTCTATCTTTCCATGCAAAGAGCCCCCTTTAACATTTCTTATAGGGCTGGTTTAATGTTCACGAATTCCTTTAGTTTTTATTTGTCTGGGAAACTCTTTATCTCTCCTTCTATTCTGAATGAGAGCCTTGCTGGATAAAGTATTATAGGCTGCATATTTTTCCCATTTATCACATTGAATATATTATGCCAGTCCTTTCTGGCCTCCCAGGTCTCTGTGGACAGGTCTGCAGCAAGCCTCTCTTGTAGGTTAAGGACCTAGTGTCCTAAGCTGCTTTCAGGATTTTCTCTTTATCTTTGTAATTTGCAAGTTTCACTATAATGTGTCATGGTGATGACTTATTTTTGTTGATTTTGAGGGAAGTACTCTGTGCCTCATGGACTTGAATGCCTGCTTCCATTCCCAGATTAGGGAAGTTCTCAGCTATAATTTGTTCAAATAAACCTTCTATCCCCTTTCCTGCTCTTCTTCTTCTGGGACTCTTATAATCCAGATATTATTTTGTTTTATGGAACTGTTGAGTTCCCTAAGACTTCCTTCATGGTCTAATAGTTTTCTTTCTCTTACACTAAACCATCCCTGCAAGATATATTAAAGTATTTCTTTAAAAAACCAAAAGTAATAAAGAGACCAAAAGTAAGGAAGACTAGAAGGAAACAGAGACAATCTACAGGAACAGCAACTTTACAAGTAGTACAATGGCACTAAATTCAAGTCTGTCAATAATTACTCTGAATATAAATGAGCTAAATGCTCCAATCAAAAGACTTAGGCTAGTAGAATGGATAAAAAACATGCTCCTTTGGTATGCTGCTTACAAGAGACTCATTTTAGACACAAGAACTCCTTTAATTGAAAGTGAGGGGATGGAGAACTATGTATCATGGTAATGCACATCAAAAGAAATCAAGGGATGGAGAACCATTTTTCATGCCAACAGACCTCAAAAGAAAGCTGAGGTAGCAATTCTCATACCAGACAAATTAGATTTTAAGCTAAGGACTATAGTTAGAAATAAAGAAGGACACCATATCATTCTTATAGGGTCTATCCAACAAGGGGATCTAACAATTGTTAAATATCTATGCCCCCAACAGGGGAGCAACCACCTACATAAGCCAACTGTTAACCAAAATAAAGAGACATACCTATAATATATTTATAGTTAGGAGACCTCAACGCTCTACTCTCAGCAATAGACAGATCATCTAAGCAGAAAACCAACAAAGAAACAAGAGCTTTGAATGGCACATTGGACCAGATGGACCTTATAGATATATACAGAACATTCCATCCTAAAACAGCAGAGTACACACTCGTCTTGAGCACACATGGAACTTTCTCCAGAATAGACCACATACTGAGTCACAAATCAGATCTCAACTGATACCAAAAGATTGAGATTACTCCCTGCATATTCTCAGATCACAATGCTTTGAAACTGGAACTCAATCACCAGAAAAATTTAGAAGAAATTAAAATACTTGGAAGCCAAAGACCATCTTGCCTAAGAATGTTTCAGTCAACCAGAAAACCAAAGAAGAACTTCAACAACTCATGAAAAACAATGAGAATGAAAATACATCAATCCAAAACCTATGGGATATGGCAAAGATGGCCCTAATGGGGAAATACATAGCCATCCAAACCTCACTCAAAAATAAGAAAGAAAGAAAGAAAGAAAGAAAGAAAGAAAGAAAGAAAGAAAGATCCTGAATTCACCAGCTAAATTTACACCTTAAAGAACTAGAGAAGAAAGACAAATAAACAAACAACAAATGAAGCCTAAGCCACACAAAGGAAGAGACACAATTAAGATTAGAGCAGAGATCAATGAGTTAGAAACCAGAAATATAGCAAAGCAGATCAATGAAACTAGAAGCTGGTTCTTTGAAAGAATTAATAAGATCAAGAAACTACTGGCCAGACTTATCCAAAAGAAAAGAGAGAGGACACAAATTAATAAAATAATGAATGAAAGGGGAGAGATCATGACTAACACAAAGGAAATAGAAACAGTTATCATAAATGATTATCAGCGACTATATGCTAATAAATTAAGCAACCTAGAAGAAATAGATGCATTCCTGGAAACCCATAAACTACCAAGATTGAAACAGGAAGAAACTGACAACCGGAATAGACCAATAATCAGTAATGAGATTGAAGCAGTGATCAAAAATCTCCCAAAAAACAAGAGTTCAGGTCCCGATGGATTCCCTGGGGAATTCTACCAAACATTCAAAGAAGAAATAATACCTATTCTCCCAAAGCTGTTTCAAACAATAGAAACAGAAGGAAAGCGTCCAGACTCATTCTATGAGGCCAGCATTACGTCGTCCCAAACCAATCAAATACCCAATCAAAAAGCAGAATTTCAGGCAAATATCCTTGATGAATATGGATGCCAAAATTATCAACAAGACGTAGCTAATAGGATCCAACAGTACAATAAAAGGACCAGGGGGGATTTATCCCTGGGATTCAAAGGTCGTTCAACATTTGTAAATTAAACAATGTGATAGAACATATTACTAAGAGGATAAAGAAGAAACATATGGTCCTCTCAATTGATGCAGAAAAAGCATTTGATAAAATACAGCATCATTTCCTGATTAAAGCTCTTCAGAGTGTAGGGATAGGGGGAACATTCCTCAATTTCTCAATTTCATACCTGTATCGGACAAATTAGATTTTAAAACAAAGACTGCAACAAGAGATGAAGAAGGGCATTATGTCATAATTAAGGGGCCTACCCAACAAGAACATCTAACAATTTTAAATATTTATGCCCCTACCTTGGGAACAGTGAAATATAGAAACCAATCAATAACATACTTAAAGAAACTCACTGTTAATAATACAATAATCGTAGGGGACATTAGTACCCCACTCACTGCAATGTATGGATCACCTGAGCTGATCAACAAGGAAATAAGGGATTTGAATAACACACTAGACCAGATGGACTTAACAGATATATTCAGAGCACTTCATCCTAAAGCAAGAGAATACACATTCTTCTCAAGTGCACATGGAACACATGCCAGAATAGATCACATACTGGATCACAAATCGGGTCTCTAACAGTACCAAAAGATTGGGATCATTCCCTTCATACTTTCAGAGCATGATGCTTTGAAACTTGAACTTAATCACAAGAGGAAATTTGGAAAGAACTAAAAATAATTGAGGTTTTTTAAATTAAAAAAGTTATTAACATATAATGTATTATTTGTTTCAGGAGTACAGGTCTATGATTCATCAGTCTTACACAATTCACAGCACTCACCATAGCACATACCCTCACTGTTTATAGCAGCAATGTCTACAATAGCCAAACTATGGAAAGAGCCCAGGTGTCCATCAACAGATGAATGGAAAAGAAATATATATATATATATATCATATATATATAATATATAAATATATAAAATATATATTATATATAAATATATATTTATATAGAAGTATATATTAAAATTATACTTATGTATTAAAATATATTTATATATTATATATATATAATGGAATATTCCTCAGCCATCAAAAAGAATGAAATCTTGCCATTTGCAACAATGTGGATAGAACTAGAGGGTACTATGTTTAGCAAAATAAGTCTGTCAGAGAAAGACAAATACCATATGTTTTCACCCATATGTGGAATTTAAGAAACAAAACAAATGAACACAGGGAAAGGGAAGGAAAAATAAAATAAGATGAAAACAGAGAGGGAGGCAAGCCATAAGAAATACTTAACTCTAAGGAACAAATTGAGGGTTGCTAGAGAGGAGGTGGGTGGGGTGGTGGAGCAACTGGGTGATGGGCATTAAGGAGATCACTTGATCTGGGCATTATATGTGACTAATGAATCACTAAATTCTACCTCTGAAACTAATAATATACTATATGTCAAATAAACTGGATTTAAGTTAAAAAATAAAGTACTTAGCATGGCATAGACACACAATTAATGATAGTAGTATTGTCTTTGTTAAGTGGGTACGTATTTGCAGGGAATGACCAAAAAGAAAAATTCTGGGTGCAAGATGCTTCTAGATTCCAGGAAGTAAATTTTGGCATCTGCTATCTCTGCCCCATCCCAGAGTGTTTGCATTGGAGTCTAGAGAGGAAGTGACCTTCCAACCTACTTGGCTGTCCCCATCAGCCCATGTCTGATTGGAGTACATGGTTCCTTAACATCCCCTCCCCTACAGGGTTTTTGGGAGCATTAAATGAGACTTTGCCTATACAGAGATGAGAGCTCTTTGAATGACTCTCATGGGGAGCAATTTTACAGATTCTTTAGGAAATTTACCCTTGAAAGAGATTTTTATTTTTGGAGTCTAGATTCACCTGTCTGTAGTTGCTGGCTAGTTTTCCAAAAGCCTAATAGCCAAGAATCATAGAGCCTGGATTCCACTGGACCAGATGGACCTGCCCCAGTAGCCAGACATATGACCATCCCAATTCCCCCTGCCAACACCACCCCACTTCTGTTGGAGCCATAGTCCTGCCTGTTGGACCTCATGTCCATTTGCCTCCTTGCATTTGCTCTACCATTCCTTCTGTTTTAAGCCTCTCCTCCCCCAAGCCCAATCTTCCCCATACTTTAATGTCCACTGCCAGTCCCATGTCCTCCAGGAAATCTGTGCTGATGAGAGTCATAGATTCTCAGACGTCAGAGCTCAAATTGCCCACACATTACTTAGCCTTCATTGATTGCCCCTCCTTTGGATTCCTGCAGAACTTAGGGCCTGTGCCAGATAATTTAGTACTTAATTACAGACTGTTGTCAATTGTGCCTTTATTTTTGCTGTGCATTAGAGTGTTATAGCTTTTAGAGGACAGAGAGTAGAAAAGTCACGAAAATTTCTTCCTGATATTGATGTAGAAATATATATGACTTTTGTGACATCTATAGGGTTGAAAATGAAATTTTTGTTGCGCTGTCATCCAACCACCCAATTCCCAGACCTAATTATTATCCTACAGATTCTTTCTTTTTGCAAATCTTGTCAGGAACGTCCTTTATGGTACAGAGAAGTGGAAAGGAGCAATCTTCCCAGCTTGTTAAGAAAAAGTTGTATGTTCCAAGATACTCAGCAACTTCACCTCCAGGACTGTCCTTATCTCATCCGACTCTGGACCTTGGTGAGATTATTCAAACATCTGCCTTCTCCTCTGTAAGGCCTGCCCACCCAGGCTAGGACTTCCTAATACAAGGGCCAGTGATGGACCCAGCTGTCCTGGATGAAAGGCTGTCAAACATGGGAATGTGGCCGTTCAGGCTGCCTGTAGAAAGGATTGCTGTAATAGGGTAGTACTTGCTCCAGTCTACCTGGGACAGGTTATTGTGATTGGATGGAAAGTCTGCACAGTGGGCTTCTTATAAACAGAAGTTTGAGCATAGATTGTTTCCGTGCTACCCATTCATGATGCTTGTTCTTCAGTGACACTCCAGTCTGCTTTCCCAAACTACCTCTGCTGAGTGAATGATCTAAGGCAACAAAGAAGGCAATGTAGCAGCCAGAGAGCTGGCCATGTACTTGTTCAATCACTTATTATGTGTCATGTCTATGCTGCACGTTGTGGTCACAAAGAAGATAAAGAGAGGCCCCTTGTGTTCTAAAAAGCTTATGGTCTTCTGGGAAAAGAAATCTATATAGCCGACTAAGTTTCATGATTGGGGAGCCACTGGGGCTGTGGCGAACTCTGCAAACAGCCTAGCTACCCAAAACAAAGTAAACACTTTCAGTTTTGCCAAATTATACCAAATTACAACTCTGCTCCATTGTACTCCTTTCTCCACTGCAGTTGCCAGGGTAGCTCCAGATAGAGAGAAATTAATTTGACAGAGAAGCAGAGAAACAGTTTCTGGGAAAAAAATAGAGGACAGGGGCATTAGGGGTCATGATATTTCTAAGAGATTTGCTATCTCCCTGGTGGCACCATTTAAGGATCCAGTGCATCAGCTGAGGGAGACCCTTGAGGTCTGAGTACAAGCTGCCTTAAGCCTGGGAAGCACTTACACAATGGGAGCTATAATTATTGCCCTACTGTGTTGCTTCACGTAGACTGGTCCCCACACACACTATATAGGGCAAATTGTTGATAGCTATGGTCTGCTGGAAAGAAGCCTAGACTTGGCGTCAGAAATTTGCATTGTAATTTTGGTTGAACTTCTTTATTAGCTCTGTGACCTTAGGTAGTTTATTTATTTTCCTTAACTTTGGCTCTTCATCTGCTCAATGAGGTTAATGATAGTATTTTGGTCAGGATTAAATGAGATCGTATGTTTTAAAATTCCTCCATGGAGCCTGACATACTACTTGCAATCCACAAATGGTTATTGGCTGGTGTTATTAAAAACCATCCTCAGCAGTAGCAGCACCAGAAGCAGCAGCAGCATCTTTGTACCAATTCCCTTCTTCCCCCTGGCCTATTTCCCTTTCAGATAACCGAGTCCCTGAGCAAGTGGGCAGCAGATAACCTGGTTGTATGGACAGAGATGTCATCAGGTGGGTCCAGGCAGCTTCTTAGTGAAGGATTGACAGTTGCTGCCAGAGAGATGGTTTTTGGAGTGGAGGTGGGGGAAAGAGCTGAGTTCATGTGCTCAGATTACTGCCTTCCTCTGAGGAGGTTAACTTGTACATTTCATCTGATGAGTGTGTTAAAGCAGTATTACTGCTTTCAGTGCAGTACTTTTTCTGGGAATTAATGATTGAGGAGACAGTATGGTCCTTTCTGTGGCTATTAGTGCTGGGCTATTACTGATTCCGAGAAGGACTACATTAGTGCTCTGGTGAGGGTGTGGGACCAATGTTTTCCTAGATTGGCTGATTGCCTGTGGAGATGCACTTGGTTTTTTGAGCCACAGTGTTCTCCCCATTAGCCATTCAGCTGCCTATATCATTTTCTCTCTGTTCTACCTTTCACTGATAATGGTTGTGTTTGGGCAGATTTTAAGCAATGGGATGGCCAATGTCACCATAAGCCCTCAAATTAGAGAGTATTATTTTAAGTGGGAGGCACTTAGCTTGAACATAAAATATCATCAGGGAGAAAATGGATAATGACTTTTGTTTGCCTTTGGTTACCTCTCTCCAGCCTAAGAGGTTGGGAGTCACCAGGTCAGGGTTCTGGTATTCAGGAAGTTAGCAACAAGACTCTTTAATCTCTCTTTCTGTCTCTCTCTCTTTCTCTCTCTCTTTGTGATAATAGCATTGAGCAGTAAATCTATCTTCTCAACAAATCTTTAAGTGCACAATACTGTATATTTAACTATAGGCAGTTTGCTGTGCAGGGGATCTCTAGAAATTATTCATCTTGTGTTCATTTCATAATAACTTTATAGTAGTTAAGCAACAATTCCCCAGTTCCCCCTTCCCTCAGTTCTGGCAACCATCATTCTATTCTCTGCTTCTATGAGTTCAACTATTTTAGGTGCCTCATAAGTGGAATCATGTAGTATTTGTCCTCTTGTGACTAGCTTATTTCATTTAGCATAATATCCTACAGACTCATTCATGTTGTTGCAAATGACAGAATATCCTTATTTTTAAGGCTGAAAAATATTGCACTATATGTATATACCATATTTTCTTTCTTCATTCATCTGTCAATGGACATTTGGGTTGCTTACATATCTTGACAATTTTGAATAATGCTTCTGTGAAGACAGAAGTGAAGATATCCCTTCAAGATACTGATTTCATGGAGCACTGGGTGTGGTGCTTAAACAATGAATTCTGGAACACTGAAAAAAAAATTACATTAAATTAAATTTAAAATATAAAAAATAATAGGGCTGCCTGGGTGGCTCAGTGGGTTAAACCTCTGCCTTCAACTCAGGTCATAATCCTAGGGTCCTGGGATCAAGCCCCAGATTGAGCCCCGCATTAGGCTCTCTGCTCAGTGGGAGTCCTGCTTCCTCTTCTGTCTCTCTGCCTGCCTCTCTGCCTACTCATGATCTCTGTCTGTCAAATAAATAAATAATAATAAAAAATAAGATATTGATTTCAATTTTTTTATGTGATATCCAGAAGTAGGACTGCTGGATCATATGGTAGTACTATCACAGATGTATGTTCTATGCTTATTTACAAACTTGTTAATATATGTATATTAAATGTGTGCAGTATTTATTGTATCAGTTGTATCTCAGTAAAGCTTTTATTTATGATGATGATGATGATGATGTTCAGTTAGTTCTGGACTCTGGGAAGCTTTAGAAAAAAAGACTCTTCCTTCTGTATTCTGCTATAAAGCTCTGTCTGCAGCCCTGGAGAGCTAGCTGCCTACTTTGTTCATGTCCCCAAAGGCTACTTTGGCTTACTTTCCCTCAGAGGGGCATCAAAGTACCACCTGGCAGTTCCTCAAGAAATTAAAAATAGAGCCACCATATGATCCAGCAAATCCACTTCTGAGTCTTTATCTGAAGAAAATGAAAACACTAATTTGAAAAGATATACAAACCTTTGTATTTATTGCAACGTTATTTACATAGCCAACATATGGAAACAACCTATCCATAGATGAATGGATAAGGAAGATGATACACATATATTTTTGTGAAAAATATATTGTTAAGTTATATATTATTGTATTATATAATATTGTGATTTTATATATATATATATATATATATATATATATATATATATTTATCTCTGAAACGAGGAATTAAATTTTGCCATTTGTGACTACATGGATGGACTTAAATGGGATTATGTTAAGTAAAGTAAGTCAAACAGAGAAAGATAAATACCATATGATTTCACTTACATGTGGAATCTAAAAAACAAAGCAAATGCATAAATAAAACAAAACAGAAACAGATTCACAGATACAGAGAACAATCTGGTGGTTGCCGGGGGAGGGGGTGGGGGGGTGGATGAAATAGGGGAAGGGCATTAAATAAGATATGGGTATGTAATGTATAGCATAAGTAATATTGTAACAGCTTTATATGGTGACAGATAGAAGCTAGATTTATTGTGGTGATCACTTTGTAATATACATAAATGTTAAAAATCACTGTGTTGTACACCTGAAACTAAAATTATATTGTATGTCAACTATGCTTTAATAAAAAACAAAAACACAGACTTCATACCTGCCCCTCTCCCCCCAAAAAAACCCACAAAGAACTTCCTGGCATTATTGTAGCCCTCCAGAGCACAACAAACTCATGGAGGGATGGAAAGAGGCAGAGGAACTATTTCTGCTTTACAGATGAAGAAATAGAGGATCAGAGTTTAAATGACTCATTCATGGTCACATTGCATGTCAGTGGCAGAGCTAGACGTTATATCGGGTTTTCTGCCTTCAAGCTCAGAGCCACTTCTTCTCCCTAACTACACTGGGGAGGTCTATGTGTCCTTGAAGAAGTGCTACTCAAACCACTCATTGGTTATAAACTGAGGAGTTGTTGCAGAATGTAAATCAATGCACTGCTTCATTTACTGGGAAAATCTTGCTAGGAAATAAATGTCAGCAACATTAAACAGTGTGCTCAGTTTACATTCTGGCACAAGCTCCCAAATCCCATCAAGGATGGATTTGGGACCACACTTTGAGTAGTAATGCCTTAGATTATCAGAACTGTAAGCTTTGTAGAGGAAAGATATATTTCTGTCTTAATTATCATAATAACTAGCTACCATTTATCTACCTGAGCTTTCTTGGTGTCAGATATTGCTCTAAACTATATGCATAAGCCTCTACAACCTTATAGAGTTGGCACTTCTATTATTCCCATTTTATATATGAAGAAACTGAAGCATGGGAAATGTAAGTAGCTTTTCTATGGTCATAAGTCTCATCACTGGTGGAGCCTAGTTTTGATTCAAACTGCCTGACTCAAGACAACAATGATTTACGGTGTTATTATATACCTTTCACGTCACTGTGATATCCCCAAGGCGAAGCTCAGAAGTAATACAAATTTTTTTTGGAAGAAAGAATGAAGGCATTTCTTAGAGTGAGTAGGCAGTTTTGGGAAGCCAAAGAATACATCATAGGTGGAATTAGATGGATCTTGGAACACTGGAAAAATAAAACTAAATTTAAAAAAAGGCAAAACTGAGGTTATAAGAAAGAATGACTTAGTCTGCTCCCTATGCCAGAATTCATGAGTTTGGAGGGGATACTTTTTAGTTTGATGTCCTTTCACTTATTTATTTTGCTTTTGTTGCCTGTGCTTTTGGTGCCATACCCCCCCCCCAAATATAAAATAAAATCATTGCCAAGACTAATGCTAAGGAGACTTTTCCCTATGTTTTCTTCTAAGAGTTTTACAGTTTCAGGTCTTATATTTAAGACTTTAATCCATCTTGAGTTGAGTTTATGAATATGTTAATTATCTTGACTGCAGTGATTATTTTACAATTTTTTAAAAAAAGAAGGCAATGTTGCCAAATTGCTCTATAAATCCAATGAAATCCCAATCAAATTTTAAGCAAGGCATTTTTGTAGAAATTGATAAGTGTAATCTAAAATGTATATAGAAATGCAAAATATTTTGAATATCTAAAACAATCTTGAAAAAAAAGAGCAGGGCACCTGGGTGTCCCAGTTGCTTAAGCAACTGCCTTCGGCTCAAGTTATGATCCTAGAGTCCTGGGATTGAGTCATGCATTGGCACCCCCCTCAGCAGGGTCTCTGCTTCTCCATCTGATTTCTCCCCTCTCATGCTCCCTCTCTCTCATTTTCTCACTCTCTGTTAAATAAATAAAATCTTTAAAAAAGAAAGAAAAAGAAGAGCAAAGTTGGAGGGCTTAAACTATTTAATATTAATATTTACTAGAAAGCTACACTAATCAGTTTAGTGTGGACTGATGAAAGGATAGAAGCCCTTTCCAGGTGTGCCATCTTCCCAGAATTTTCATGTATTCAGCAATCAGGATGTTCTCCAATCCTCATTTTTGTTTGTTTTTGTTTTTAAGAGGATCCATTATGTAAGCAGGACTGATTAAATGACATGTTGGTGATTAATTCAACCTCTAGCCCCTCTACCCTCCCAAAAGGCCAGGGGGTAAGGCCAAAATTTCCAAACTTCTTTATTTTTTTAAAGATTTTATTTATTTATTTGAAGGAGTGAGAGAGCACACAATTGGGGAGGGCGGTAGAGTGAGAGGGAGAAGCAGACTCCCTGCTGATCAGGGACCCCCCCCCCAAAAAAAAAACTGGGCCTGGATCTCAGGACCTCAAGATGGTGACCTGAGCTGAAGGCAGTTGCTTAACCCACTGAACCACCCAGGCACCCCTATAACCTTCTAATCATATGGTTGATTCCCTTGGCGAACAGACCCCATCCTTAGGGGCTCTCAAAAAGTCACATCATTAACATAACCAGATATGTTGAGAGGAGCTTGATATGAATAACAAAAGACAGTTTTATTTCTTTTATCACTTAGAAAATTTCAAAAGTTTTAGGAATTCTGTATCAGGAATAGGAATGAAGACCAAATATATAATTTTTTTAAAGATTTATTTATTTATGTTAGAGAGAGAGGGTGTGGAGAAGAAGGGCAGAGGAGGGAATCTTCAAGCGGACTCCCTGCTGAGCACAGAGCCAGCATGACCCATGAGATCATGACCTGAACTGAAACCAAGTGTCAGATGCTTAACCAACTGAGTCACACAGGCAACCCTATAATTCTTATTAAAAAAATCACAGCATCACAATAGAGAATTCCAAAATAGAAATACCAGTTTCTGACAAAAATGCCAAGGCAACTCAATTGGGAAAGAATAATTTTTTTCAACAAATTGGACCAGAACAAATGGATATCCAATATTGAAAAAATTAACCTTGACCCTTACCTCATGCCAGTCACAAATATTAACTGGACATGGATCACAAACTTTAACATATAAGCTGAATTTATGAAACTTAGAAGAAAATATTTTTGAATCTGAGTTGGGCAAAATTTTCTGAATTAGAACAAAGAAACCACAAATCATAAAAACTGATAATTTAGGCTTTATCAAAATTGGAAGTGTAAGCTCCTTAGAAGACATTGTTTAGGGGCACATGGGTGGCTCTGTGGGTTAAAGCCTCTGCCTTCAGCTCAGGTCATGATCTCGGGGTCCTGGGATCGAGCCCTGTATGGGGCTCTCTGCTCAGAAGGGAGTCTGCTTCCTCCTGTCTCTCTGCCTGCCTCTCTGCCTACTTGTGATCTCTGTCTGTCAAATAAATAAATGAAATCTTAAAAAAAGGAAGACAGTGTTTAGAAAATGAAAAGATAAGCTATAGAGTGATAGGAGATATTCACAGCACATATATTTGATGCAGGACTAGTATCCAGAGACTATAAAGAACTCTTACAATTCAGTAATATTAAGAGAAACAAACTAATTATAAATGTGCAAAAGATCTGAAAAGCTCACTTCACAAAAGAAGATATATGAATAACCTATAAGTACTTGAAAAGATGCTCAATATCATTAATCATCAGGAAAATGTAAATTAAACTAGTAAGATACCACTACACACCTGAAAAAAAAAAAAGGACCAAGAATACCAAGTATTTTCAGAATACACGAAGTACTATTAAGAATGTGGACCAACTAGTACTTTCATGCATTGCAAGTGGAGATGTAAAGGCACTTTGGAAAATAGTTCAGCACTTTTTCATAATATTTAGCATACATTTACCATATGAGTTGGCAATTTTATTTGTAGGTGTTTACCAAAAAGAAGTCAAAACATATGTCTACATAAATGTTCATAACAGTTTTATTCAGAAGAACTGAATCTGATAACAAGTCAAAAGATTTGTTAAAAATTAGTACATTCATATACATGTTAGATGAGCCAGGAATTTCAGTTCTTTTACCCACGGAAATGAAAACATACTGTTTCCACAGCAGTTGCAGCAATTTGCATTCCCATGAACAGTGTACAAATGTTCCTTTATCCTTATCAACACTTGTTATCTATCTATCTATCTATCATCGATCATCTATCTATCTATCTATATCTATCATCTATCTATCTATCTATCTATCTATCATCTATTTTTTAAAGATTTTATTTATTTATTTGACAGATAGAGAGACACAGAGCGAGAGAGGGAACACAGCCAGGGGAAAGGCAGAGGGAGAAGCAGGCTTCCTGCTTAGCAGGGAGCCCAACGCAGGGCTGGATTCCAGGACCCTGGGATCACAACCTGAGCTGAAGGCAGATGCTTAATGAATGAGCCACCCAGGAATCCCATCACTTGTTATTTATTTTTTAAAAATTTTAGTCATCTGACAGGTGGAAGGTGATATCTCATTGTGGTTTTGATTTACAGTTCCCTGATGATGAGTGATGTAGAGCATGTTTTCATGTGTCTGTTGGCCATCTAGATATCTTCTTTGGAGAAATGTCTGTTTAGGTCCTCTGCCCAGTTTTTAAATCAAATTATTCATTTTTTTGTTTTGGTATTTATTCCCCCAAAATGAAAACACTATTTCAAAAAGATATATGCACCCCTATGTTTATTGTAGTATTATTTATAATAGCTAAGATATGGAAACAACCCAGGTATCCAACCATAGATGAATTGATAAAGAAGAGGTCACAGATGCACACACACACAAACACACACAGGAATACTACTCAGCCATAAAAAACGAGATCTTGTCATTTGCAACAACATGGGTGAATCTAGAGGAATTCTACCAAACATTTAAAGAGGAGTTTGCACTACTGGGTATTTACCCCAAAGTTACAGATGCAGTGAAAAGAAGGGCCATCTGTACCCCAATGTTAATAGCAGCAAAGGCCATGGTTGCCAAACTGTGGAAAGAACCAAGATGCCCTTCAGTGGACGAATGGATAAGGAAGATGTGGTCCATATACACTATGGAGTATTATGCCTCCATCAGAAAGGACGAATACCCAACTTTTGTAGCAACATGGACGGGACTGGAAGGGATTATGCTGAGTGAAATAAGTCAAGCAGAGAGAGTCCATTATCATATGGTTTCACTTATTTGTAGAGCATAACAAATATCATGGAGGACATGGGGAGATGGAGAGGAGAAGGGAGTTGAGGGAAATTGGAGGGGGAGATGAACCATGAGAGACTATGGACTCTGAAAAACAACCTGAGGGTATTGAAGGGACAGGGGGTGGGAGGTTTGGGGGAGCCAGATGGTGGGTATTAAGGAGGGCATGCATTGCATGGAGCACTGGGTGTGGTGCAAAAACAATGAATTCTATTACAGTGAAAATAAAATAAACAAACAAATAAAAATAAATAAATAAATAAATAAATCCGTAAAAAAAAAAAAGAAACCTACAGATTCAACATTATATTTATCAAAATTCCAACATTCATTTTCGAAGAAATAGAAAGGTTGGATTCTCAACTTCATATTTGGAATTGCAAGGGACCACAATAGTCAAAACAATATCAAAAAAGGAGAACTAAATTGGGGAACTCACACTTCCCTAACTTCAAAGCTTACTGCAAAAGCAGCAATATTCAAAGTAGTGTAATACTGGCATAAGGATAAATATATAGACCAATGAGATAGAACTGAGGTCCAGAATTAAACTCACATATCAATGACCAGTTGTTTTTTTGGCAAGGGTGCTGAGTCTATTTAATGGGGAAAGAATGGTGCCTTCAACAGAGACTGCAGAAGGAAGTGCAGACAATTGGATTTTCATGAGTGAAAGAATGAAGCTGGATCCCTAACTCACACCTTACACAAAAATTAACTCAAAATGGATCAAATGTTTGAATATAAGAGAGAAATCATAAAAATCTAAGAAGAAAATATGGAAGTGAATCTTCATGATCTCTGATTTAGCAATGGATACACACAAAAATTGTAGATTTTGTAGATGCCACACAAAAATGATAAGAAACAACAACAAGGAATAGATAAATTGGAAATCAAAATTAAATTTTTATGCATAAATTTAGATTATTACAAAAATGAAAAGATGACCGACAAAAAGATAGAAAATATTTGCAAATCATACTCCTGAGATATCTATATAAATATATACATAAATAAATCTATATAAATATAGATACTTATATCTATATAAAGCGTTTTTGGTCAATATATATAGGCTTTTATATCTATAACATATAAAAGCACTCTTACAACTCAACAAGGACAAAAACCAACTTAAAAATGGACAAAGGACTCAAATAGACATTTCTTCAAAGTAGATATACAAAGGACTAGCAAATACATGAAAAGATGCTTCATGTCTTTTATTCATTAAAGAAATGCAAAAGTCAAAAGCTTCTGCACAGCAAAGGAAACAGTCAAAAAAACAAAGAGGCAACCCACGGAATGGGAGAAGTTATATGCAAATGACAGTACAGACAAAAGGTTGATATCCAGGATCTATAAAGAACTCCTCAACTCAACACACACGAAACAGGCAAGCATATCAAAAAATGGGCAGAAGATATGAACAGACACTTCTCCAATGAAGACATACAAATGGCTATCAGACACATGAAAAAATGTTCATCACTAGCCCTCAGGGAGATTCAAATTAAAACCACATTAAGATATCACCTTACACCAGTTAGAATGGCCAAAATTAACAAAACAGGAAACAACATGTGTTGAAGAGGATGTG
>NC_081575.1:3144859-3189946 GCF_022355385.1 Mustela nigripes | reverse complement strand
TATGGTTTCACTTATTTGTGGAGCATAACAAATATGGAGGACAAGGGGTCTTAGAGAGGAGAAGGGAGTTGGGGTAAATTGGAAGGGGTGGTGAATCATGAGAGACTGTGGATTCTGAAAAACAACTGAGGGGTTTGAAGTGGTGGGGGTGTGGGAGGTTAGGGTAACAGGTGGTGGGTATTATAGAGGGCATGGATTGCATGAAGCACTAGGTGTGGTGAAAAAATAATGAATACTGTTTTTCTGAAAATAAGTAAATCAATTTAATTAAAAAAAAAGAAAAATGCAAAAGTGAGACAACACTTCACACCTACTAGAATAGCTCCATTTTTTTTTTTTTTAAGGAGAATAAGTGTTGGTGAGGAAATGGAGAGTCTGGACCAGTGGTGCATTGCTGGTGGAAATGTAATTTGGTGAGGCTGCTCTGTAAAACATTTTCATAGCTCTTCAAAAAGTTTAAGATTATCATAATATCTGGAAATTCCACTCCTAGATATATATCCAAGAATTGAAAACAGGAACTCAGAGTACTCCAGTGTTCACCCACAGAATTATTCACAGTAGCCATAATTTGGAAACAACCCAAATATCTATTTATCAACAGATGAATATCATAAATATCAACAGCATCAACCCAAATATTATCTATCATCAACAGATGAATGTATTATGTAAAATGTGGTAATACATGCAATGGAATATTATTCAGTCATAAAAATGAATGAGATTCTGATAATGCTAATGTGAATAAATCTTGAAAACATGCTAAGTGAAGTAAGTCAGACACAAATGGACACATATATGATTCCATTTATATGAAATATCTAGAATAGAACAGGTAAATTCATACAGACTGGGGTTAGATCAGAGGTTAGCTAGCAAGGGCTGGAAGGAGGGGATAATGGGAAATTATTGCTTAATGGTTATAGAGGTTCTGCTTGGGGTGATGAAAAAGTTTTAGAAATAGTGGTAATAAATTTCACAACATTGTAAATATAATTAATGCCAGTGAATTGTACACTTAAAAGTGGTTAAAATGGCAAATTTTATGTCACACATATTTTACCACCAAAAAATAGTAAAAAAAAAAAAAAGAATATTAAAACAATCTGTATCAGTCCTGTCCACTTGTCTCCACCTCCACTATTCTCACATAGATGACTGTTTTATAGTTTTCGGAGTTTGTTTTACCCTTCTTTTGTTAAATTTATTTCTTACTATTTAATTTTTTTGATGACATTGTAAATGAAATTGTTTTCTTCATTTTTTTGTGTGTGTTTTGGAGCATAATAGTGAAATAACACTGGTCAATCAATCACCCAGAATAAGAACTAGGAAAGGGAAATGTTCATTCATTTTCTGTATGTTTCAAATATTTTCAAAAGATATAACTGGGAAAAATAAAGTATCCAGGAAAAGAGAAGGAGCCTCAAAGAGAGGAGCAGTGGTGCCTAGGTACAGGCAAAGTCAGGCCAGGGCTGAGAGATTCCAGGGATCACAGGCATCCCATGGAGATGGACAAAAGCATCTTTGGCATTAAGGCTATTTTACCAGTTGGGCATTCCTGGAGTGTAGGTTGAAATTTCCAAGTGGTCAGCATCCAGAACGTGTCCAGTAAGGAGGGCTCCATATAGACAGAAGAATTCAGGTCCACTTGAACACCAGTTCTGGAAGTAGAGTGGGAGAAGTGCTAGTTCAGATCCCTAAGATAATACCCAAGATTTTACTCCATAAATTGTAATGCTCTGTGTCCATGGAAGTGCTTAGAGGTCTGTGCTGTGCTTCTCTCAACTTCACCCCAGCCTGAGGCTGCTTGAGGTCAGTCCTACTCCCCTGCATTTGCCCCTGAGTATATTGGCTACTCTAGAGAGACCTGCTCTGTAGAGCCTTCAGGTTTTATAGGAAGCTTGTGGCACTGAACAGCATAGTGTGCCAGCCATTTAGAATCAATTGATTATGATTGAAGCCTCAGTGGGTAGTGAAGGGCCCTGCAGATGGAGTCTTGTCACTTCTGGTTGTGTTCCTACTGCATCATCTCTGGCTGACTCCTTGGCACTCTGGTGCAGAGAAGAAGCATGGAACCCTGCTTTGATTCCTCAGTGTCTATTGGGATGTCCTGGGCCTTCATGCATGCCAATGAGGGGAGCACGTTTCCCTTTCCAGATGCAACCACAGTTTTGAGTGTCTGTCCTTCCTCTCCATTCCTTGAAAGGCAATCCCTATAAATACTCACCCAGACAACCACAGCAGTCTCCAAGCCAGTCTTCCTGCCTGTACACTTTCAGTTTATTTTCTGTATAACAGCTAGGATGAACTTGTACAAGTGAAAATGTGACTGTTTCATTTGTCTGATGATTGTATGTCCTGAAGATAAAGTCAAAGTTGCTTAGATTCCAGAAGGCCTTCCAGGACCTTTTGTTTTAAAGTGATCAGCCTTTGCTTTATTGCAGGGTTGCTGAGTTTCCGACTTAGTTGTTATTCCATCATCTAGTCCAGACAGCAATAACATAAGGCACTTTTATTTAGTGCTAAATTCTCTACGTGTATTATCTCCTTCAATTCTCATAGCAGGAAGACACTGTTGATATTTACACTTTATAGATAGAAAACTGATCTCAGAAAAACTGTGTTATTTGTCAAAGTTTATCCAGATAGAAAGGCCAAAGCCTGAATTTGAACACTGACCTATTTCTTAATCATTGGCATCATACTGTGGGAAGTCTCCATGTGTGGGACTCCCCAAGGTCTCTATCAAATGGTTGACCTTCAGTGACAGGTTGCTCACCAGCTCAAGCACCCTGTTCCAGTAGGGTGCATTCAGTCATTAGCTCTTGCTTTGACTCAGCTGAAATCTGTCTTCCTGGCCTCAGCTCTGCCTGGTAGAGGCTATTAGAATAAGTCACAGGTAACTGCCCCAGTACTGACCTGTCAGGACTGATAGTCAGTGATGGAGTCTCCTCAGATTATTCCCCAAAGCCTTCTGGGGCCTTCAGCTTTCTGGTCAATCTCCTCTGAAGTGTTAAACCTATTAGAACTTGTCCTGAAGCATCTGGGTGGCTCAGTCAGTTAAGCATCTGCCTTTGTCATAGGTCATGATCTCCTGGGATCAAGCCCCATGTTGGGCTCCCTGCTCAGTGGTGAGTCTCCTCCTCCCTCTGCCTCTGCCTCTCCCCCTGCTTGTGCTCTCTCCCTCAAATGAATAAATAAAATCTTAAAAAAAAAAAAAAGAACTCATCCACACAGCCCAGAGAGAGCTTTTGGGAATAAAATTTATTTTGTGCTTAACAGCTTTGATGCCATACAAGTATAGGTTAAAAACTCCACTAGACTCCTTATTAGCTCTGTGACACTGGCCAGCTAACTGAACCTCTACAAGCTTCAGTTTCTGCATGTGTGATATGGGGATAATAATAGTATTTTCTTCATAACATTGTTGTGAGAATTAAATTAGTTTATGTAAAGCACTTAAAATAGAGCCTGGCACCTAGTAAACACTTAAGAAAACTATTGCACTGCGCATTTCCTTGGATTCACTTGGAAAAATGATTTCCTTTGATTTATAAAAAAGTATTGAGGTATAATTTACATACAATGAAGTCTATAAACATTAAGCAAATGTTTACATATGTAAATGATGTCTACATATTTAGAAATGTGTATAAGCAGAACTAAGCTCAAGAAATGGAACATGTTTCTTACCCCCTTCCTTCATGCCCCTTCCTTCCCATTTAACACTTCTGCATAGCTGTAATCAATAATCTCACTTCTATTGCTGTAGATTAGATTTGTCTCATTTAGGGTTTCATATAGATGGAATCATGCAGTATGTATTTTTATCTGGCTTCTTTCACGCATTTTTGAGGTTCATCCATGTTGTAGGGATCAGTGAGTCATTCTTTTTATTTTTTTTTGTACTACATTTTGTGTATCCACTCACCCATTTATGGACATTTGGGTTTTTACAGTCTGGGGCTAATATGAATAATGTTATTATGAATACCTGAAAACAAGTCTTTGTGTGGACATAAGTTTTTATTTAATCTGGGTAGATACCTAAGAGTAGAATTTTGGGGTCATATAGTAAGTCTATATTTAACTTTAAAAGAAACTATCAAACATTGGGGAGGGTATGTGTTTTGGTGAGTGCTGTGAAGTGTGTAAACCTGGTGATTCACAGACCTGTACCCCTGGGGATAAAAATATATGTTTATAAAAAATAAAAAATTATATTAAAAAAATACTGTTTTCCAAAGTGTTTTTACTATTTTATATTCCCACCATCAATGTATGAGGGTTCCAGTTGCTTCTCACTCTCACTAATAGTTGTTCTTTTTGTCTTTTTAATAGGTCCTTAGTACCCATTCTAGTGGGTGCATAGCAACAGGAATTTGCTAAATGACTATGCTGTGTTCAGTCCTGACATAGGCTTTGTATGCAACGTGTACTGGACACAGTAGATGCAAAAATACAATTATGAGGACACCTTATCCTTAGTATCATTACTACATAGACATCTGAACATAACAGCACTGTGAGGTAAGTGTCTCAAGGGTCATTATGCTATTGTATAGAAGAGGACTTCCATACAATAGCATGTATAGACATGCTATAAATAACAACTGCAGTATTTTCAGTCATTAAACAGTGAAACTCTGGTAAGTGCTACATATCAGGCTAGACTCTAGGAGACTGATGAGCTATCCAAATACTTCTGCCTGCTACATTGAGGGTTCCCGTCCAAAGGAGAGGTTGGCTTCAGGGCAGTCACACAAACAAAACATAAAAATCCAAATGAGACTCGAGGCCAGGCTAACCTGGGCCTCACCCCTCAAAAAGCTTGCCTCCTTTGGGACTCAGCCTACTCTAGATTTGAGGGTCCTTTTGCAGATAATGTATTTTTCATGTTGGGATAATGATGCTGTCATGACAAGCATGTGGTCAGGAGTAGAAGAGCGTAAGGCTCTTCAGGGCTGGCACATAATAGATAACCAGCAAGTGACACTGTAGTTGTTAGATATAGACTTCTTGGCCATCCTGTTGTCACTCAGACTCATTCACCCATCACTGGGTGGAAAATCATCATTTGAAATAGGGAGAATCTACCCTAGAACTTTCCATTGGGGGATTCTATTTGGGGATACCCACTGCTGTCTCTGTCCAAGGTCTCTTAGAATCACTGGATGCTCTAGCCCAACAGCCACCCCAAACTGATTTTCATGCATTTTTATAAGGTCTATAACTTAAGTCCTATCTTTTCCAAAATTCCCTTATATTGGGGACAATCGATCTAGTAGTTTTCAAGGTATGCACAAATGGTTACACAGGCAGAGACTAGATTGGCAATATGTACAAAAGGGCAGAGTAGGACAAAACATGCCTCCTCCCACATATATATCTCACTCCTTCTGTTTGTTCCTTTGGATACATGCTAGGGAAGTGGGGAACACTTCCCAAGGGGTCTTTCTTGCCATTTCCTCTGGAGAAGTAAGACATATGTTGTTTTTCTCAAAAGCTGCTTTTTGGAGAGTTTTGCTTTTAAGTAATTATGTATCCATGGCAGATTCATCAACCTATAATATATCACTTAATGACAAGGAATTTGTTGTTCTAGCATAAACCACAGCAGTCTTAGTAAACCTGTTTTCCTCTCCTTCCATCCTTCAAAGGGTGACTGACACTAGGCATGCTACAGGTGAGCATGGACTTGCGGTAGAAATGGGACAGGGAGTGCTATTTAAACTAAACGGGTGAGCCTACAGCATACTAACCATCCAGAAGGCTATGCTGGACTGGAGGTATTGCCAGCCTGTGCCCAACCCTTGATGTAGGACCCACATGGGGTAGCCTAACTATTATAAACAACATTCTTTTCCCAAAGGGTCCATGTGAGCTCTGTTCCTGTTTTACAAAATTGTTTTGGCCATTTTAAGTTGTAACTTTTTCCATGTTAATTTTAACTTGGGATTTTTATATTTTTAATTGAAGTATAATTAACATACAGTATTACATTAGTTTCAGATGTAAAACATAATTCAACAATTCTATACATTACACTAAGTACTTATCACAATAAGTGTAGTCTATCTGTCACCAAATGTTGTTAGAATATTACTGACTATATTCACATATGTGGCACCTTTCATTGCTGTGAGTTATTTATTTCATAACTTATAGTTTATGATTTTGATTAGAATTGCCTCGAATCTATAGAACAATTTGAGGAGATTAACATGTTAACAATATAGTCTTCTGACCTGAGAACACAGTATATTTCTCCATTTATCTTGATCTTTCATTTTTTCAGCAATATTTTGTAATTTTCAGTGTATAAATGTTTTATGCCTTTTTCCAGATTTATCTCTAAGTATTCCATAGTTTTTAAGCAATTATAAATGCTATTATTTTTTACTTCAAGTTGTTTCTTGACAGTATACAGATCTGATAGTATATTAATCTTATATTCTGCAAACTTGCTGTATAAATATTTCCTATGACTGCTATAAAAAATTATCACCAAATTGGTAGTTTAAAACAACACAAATTTGTTATTGTACAATTCTGAAGACTAGAAGTCCAAAATAGGTTTCAGTGAGCTAAAATAAGGTGTCATCGGAGCTGTGCTCCTTCTGAAGGCTTTGGGGAAGAATCAGATTTCTCTTCTTTTCTAACTTCTAGAGGCTGCCTGCATTCCTTGGTCCATAGCTGTATTTTCCCTCTTCAAAGACAGCAGAATCTCTCTCTCTGACTCTGCCCCCTTTGTTTCCCTATTATAAGTACACTTGTAATTGTATTGTGTTTACCCTGATAATCCAGAATGATATTTCCATATCAAGATCTTTAACTTAATCACATCTACCAAGTCTCTTTTGCCATATAAGGTAACATATTCACAGGTTTCAGGGATTAGGACTTGAAAATCTTTGGTGAGCTGTTATTCTGACTATATAACACTTATCAAAGTCACTCAGTTTTACAGGTTTTTTAAAAAAAAAATTCAGTCAGATTTTCTGTGTAGACACTCATATCATCTGAAAATAGTTTTTTTTTCTAATCTCCACACTTTTTTTTTGTTTTCTTTCTTCTTTCCTTCCTTCCTTCTTTCTTCCCTCCCTCTTTTCCTCTTCCTCCTTTCTTCTTTCACCTTTGGTAAGACTGAAAAAGTCTTTAAATAACCTCATTTTTGAATGCTGTTTTTCCTGGGTAGGGAGATTGGGCTGACAGTTTCCTTTTCTCTCAATACTTTAAAAATGTTGATCTTGGGCAATGCTGTTGGGACCCCTCTCACTCCTGAAAGCTTTTATTGTATCTTCACTTAATAAACTTCTGTTGCTTTACACACACACACACACACACACACACACACACACACACACACACACAGAATGTCTATCTACTGTTTACATGTTTCCATTTGCGTGTTTTCAAAAGAAATCTCATGTTAACTTCATCTCTCTATATGTAATGTGTCTGTCTTTTCTGTCTCCTTTTAGGATTTTCTTATGATCTCTAGTTTTCAGAATTTGTTTATGGTGTGCCTCAGTGTAGTTTTCTTCGTGTTTCTTGTGGTTCGTGTTTGCTGTGTCTTTCAGTTTATAGTTTTCATTAAACTTGAAAAAAAATGCCCATTTTGTCACATAATTTTTCTGCCCCCTCTTTTTCAGAGTCTAATTATATGTTTATTGTTCTACAATTCAGTAATGCTGTTAAATTTTCATGAAGTTCCCTTTTTTCTTGGCTTTCTATGTTGGGATTGTTTCTGTTGCTATGTCTTCAAAGTCACTATCATATCTATTTTAGCAGTATGTAGTCTTGTTAGTTAATCTCATCTAGTGCATTTTTTAATCTCATTATATTGCAGTCTTCTGTAGAAGTTTGATATCTGTCCTTTTATATCTTCTATGTCTCTACTCAACATTTTACCATATGAAACACAATTATCATGGTTTTAATGTTCTTGTCTGCTATTTCTGACATCTTTGTCAGTTCTGGGTTTGTTTCAACTGATTGATTTCTCTCTTTGTTGTTGTTTAAATTTTGCTGGTTCATTGCATGCCTGCTAATGTTTGCTTGGAACAGACTTTGAATTTTACCTTGTCAGGTGCTAGATATTTTTATATTCCTATAAATATTCTTGAGCTGTGTTCTGGAATGCAGTTAATTAGAAACATTTTTTTTCCCTTTTGGGATTCTTTTGGGTCTTGCTTTTTTTGAGGGGGGTGGAATAAGGCATTGCTCAGTCTAGAACTAATAATTCTTTGCTTCAGAAGATGAGGAGTTATGAGTTTTCCCAATAAATTAGTGGCAGTAAGTTCTGTACCAATTTCTGTGTGAGTGCTATGTTCCTCACTCTCATCCTTTCTTTTCCCAACTTCTAGTAGTTCCCTCACATGCATGTGTTGATCAGTACTCAGCTGAATACTTGAGAGAGATTTGATCTCTGGAATTCTTTATCTATGCATCTTTCTTGTATCCAGTATTCTGCAGTTGAACTCTAGGTGTTGTTGTCTTCCCAGACTCTCCACTCCATCCCTTCAACTCAGGGACACTACCAGGTTCTGCCTGGGTTCTCCCTCCTTGCATCATAGCTTGGAAACTCTTTCAAGCCAGTAATCTGGGACAATCATAGCACTCACCATCTTTGTTTCCCATTTCTTTGAGATTGCTCTCTTTTTTTGGCCAATGTTTAGTGTCTTGAAAACTTGTTTTATATATTTTCGTTTTCTCAGGCAGGAGGACAAATCCAATTCTTGCTACATCATCTTGACCAGAAGTGGTGTCTCAATTTTATTTAAAATTAAAATTGCCTTTAAAATTAAATTTACATTTAAGTAGCCACACAGCTATTTGAATAGTGAAGTTTTAGAGGATTACAGAAGTTCAGTGCAGCTGAAATACAGAAAGCAAGGAACTTATAACCAGATAAAGCTGGTTCACTCAGATTTTGTGTTTTAGATTCAAGTTATTTGCCAACCCACCTTACTTAGCCTTACCTGTCTTCCAGACAAGAAGTCACTTTCTAAGTGAAAAGCCCCATTTTCCACTGCTATTGCCTTATTACCTAGCATAGTTAGGTGTTTCAGTCACTACCCAACCCCTGCAGGGTGAAGGTATAATGGCATATCTCCATTGAATCCACTGTAATGCTATCCAGGTCTAACCTAACTGGACCCAATACAGGCTTCTAGACTGATAAAATGCCTTATGGAACATGGGATCTTACTTTCATAATTGAGGGACGCCTGAGGGGTCAGACAACACAACCTGGAGCTGCAGGTGAGGTAACAACTTCTCAGTTGGATTTTCAACAATAGCTACAAGAGATAGGAGGTAATATTTTGAGGCAAGGTGGCTGAATTTCCTTTGAAACAGTGGCCTGATCCATAATTTACCACTTACTATTTGCTTTCACTCCTTTCTTATCCCACTTCATTTTTTTCCCTCACTCCTACTCCTGGGACTGAATTTCTAAATAAAACCTTAGGATGCAAACTTTGCTTTAGGCTGTGTTTTTTAGGCAATCTGGTGTAAGCTTCTTTTGTAGGTCATGGCTAGAATTTAGGACTTTAGGGCCCTGGAGAACTTGTGAAGTGTATCAGGCAGGGAAGTGATAAGTGTAAACATTAGAAAATCCACACTGGCTGCAGAGAGGAATGGGCTTGAATAATGGGTTTGAGAATAGGTTTGAGGGGATAAGTTTAGAGGCACCAAGGCCAATTAGGGCACTTATGTTATAGTTTAAGCCATAGTTGATGTCTACTTGAACTAGGGTGCTAATAATGAAGTAAGAGGGAAGCTGATATTCTGGAGAGAGATTTAGAGGGAGGACCAAAAGTGACTGATGATAGGGTAGGTGAAAAATAGGAGGATGGGTGAGGATTCATAAAGGGATCATGTGTTACTGGCTTTAATAACTGGGTGAAGACTATTGTTATTCTCTGATATGAGGGAGACTATGGATTTGGAAAGAGATGAATTTGAGTTTGGACATGTTGAAGATACTTTTGCCCACCTAATAGGATGTATTTAACTGCCTTCATGGGAATGAGCATGCACTCCTCTAGTTTCAAGTTATTATTGAGCATTTGGTGTGTGTGTGTGGTAGGAGTAAGGGGCACTGGAAGAGGACAAATAAGTGCATGGAGCACTGGGTGTGGTGAAAAAATAATGAATACTGTTATGCTGAAAATAAATACATTTCATTAAAAAAAAAAAAGATTTGGAAACTGAGACCTTAGCTGAGCAAATGACTAACCCACAAACAAATGGCAGAGCTGTGACTCAAATACCAGTCTCAAGGCTCTGGGTAAATAGTGGAGGCAGGGGGAATCATTTGCTGATCTTGGAGCTCTTGGGTTGAAAACCAGTGTGACCTTACTGTCCTTTCTGTGGCTCACTCATTGACCATCTCTCCACAGTTACTAGGGACATGACCTGTCTCTTGGTCTTTTGGTTTTGTCCAGTAACAAAGCAGACATTAGGTCTCTGAAGCTGGGAACATGTTTTCTTATGGTTTACTTTGCTCTCTGTCCCATAACTCACCTAGACACTTGCAAACATTGAAAGATACCACATATCTTTAGAGAACAAGGGATCCTGAAAACCCCAGAAGGGAGAGGAGACCCAGCTGTGGTTGCTGTGCCCCCTTAATGTGGCAATATGAGCTGTGCAACCCTTATGCCACTACCATAGAATCACCAAGAAGCAACAAGCAGGCCAAAAACACACCGTGGGTTTTCTGCCTCATTTAATTGGGCTTCAGCTCAGCAGTGTTCCCCTCCTTCCAAGGAGTCCCAAGGCTCAGCCTTTTCATCAGGCCCCTGTCTGGAGCTTTGAGGATTTAGGTTTGATTCTGAGGACAAGGCTCATTCTAAGACATAAAGCTTGGTGCTTTCAAGCCCTCACTGCAGGCAGCTATGAGGCAAGTCTAAGTTATTACTCAGGCCAAATCATTAAAGATCTGGAAATTGAAGCTATTTGTACCCCTGCCAAGCATAGTTCTCTGGTCTAGAAGAACCCCAGCCATGTCCTGAACAGATGAATAATTCTTTGCCTATACTTCAGCTTCATCTGTAGGCAACGTCCAACTATCTGTGTAAATAGACAGAGATTTGGCAAACTATCCTGCACATTTATGTGGCTTCCAGGCCTCTACTTGCCTACTTTTTAGTCTCATATCCCAGGAACTGGTCCCAAGTTGAAACAGCCCAGAGTAAAAGTACATGGTTTGGATTCCAGTCTAGTGGATTTTGGTTAGCTTAAATGTCACAAGCATTTTAAGAGTGTCTATTTACTGCTTTACTGGACACAGTGCAATAGGTCACACTTGATTCTTGCCCTGCTGATGTTCATAATTTAGAGGTGCAGGTAGACCTACTAATCATTATATAAGGAAATTAGTAAAAGGTCTTCTGAGCCATAGAGAAACTCAGTAATAGCCAGAAAACTGACATGCATACTTATTCTTATGAATGCAGAGTCAAATCCATCTGTGGTACAAGATGAGTATGGGGCAGCCTGGGGCACAGCGGTCAAGAAAGGACTTAGTGAAATCTTTAGATTCTAATCCAGTCTGCTGCTGCTGTGAGCTCAGGTGGGGTTTGATTGCCAAACCCCTTGGAGCCAACCTGGCCCTAGTCATGATGCTGGCTCTTCTGAGGAGTAACCAGTTAAATAACCTCAACAATTAGAAATAGCCTCAACAAATAAAAACAACAATTTTGTTTATTTTCTTGTTGGCAAAACACCCCAAAGTACTAGTATGATTTAACCAGGTTTTAGAGGACTTTGGTGGGCAATTACCAGGACTCAGGAATGAAAAGATTGAACAGATTTTGCTGGGATTAAATGTTTTCCACAGATTTTTGTAGAACCATTAATGGGTTGATAGGGACCCACCCAGGGGACTTTTCCTGTGGAATGCTCATAGGCCAGTCTATCAGAGCTTTCTTGGAGTAGGGATGGGGTTGGGTAGCATGTGTGGTAGAGGGGATAAGGAAGCCCCTAACTCCTGGCATTTTGGCATCTCAGATATAGAATGTGCAGGCCCTCAGATTCCACGTTATCTACCATTCCCTCTATACCAATAAGGGCTCTAAAGCTCGGATCTGAGGCAGGAACTGATCCAGAGCCACATAGCCAACCAGGGGCAAAATCAGGTGTGACCTTGGGTCCGTGTTCACATGCCAATCCTATCTGGGTTGAGTCTTCCATTGCACCCTTCCCACTGGGACTAGTTCACAAGTAGCATCTGTGAGGTCTGGACACCAGGTTTTATCCCAGCCAGCCCTGGTTCTGTGGTTAATGATAACTGGGAAATCCTTGGTTGGGAGTGGTTCAACAGGGAATTAGGGTCCCTGGGCCTCAGCAGATAGGGGCCTGTCCCCTAAGGGGCCACTCAGAGCACCTCTTCCCAGTGGGACACATAACCAGAGGCTATCCTTGGGTACAGATGATTAGCATGGAGCTCAATGTACTATTTCATTAGCCACAACTGACAATTACAGAAGACCTATTTGAAGCCAGTTTTCTCTAATTTTTTCCAACCTCTGTACCCATCAGCTATGAATTTTTCCTTTGTTCTGTTCTGTTATTTATTTATTTATTATTTAGTCATGGAGATTTTCAATGTCAGCTGCTATTTCTCCATAGTGGGGAGCCTTGATAGAAGGTTGAGGAGCCTTGAAAGGAGGAGGAGTCAAGATGGCAGAGAAATAGCAGGCTGAGACTACATCAGGTAGCAGGAGATCAGCTAGACAGCTTATCTAAACATTGCAAACACCTACAAATCCAACGGGAGATTGAAGAGAAGACGAACAGTAATTCTAGAAACAGAAAATTGACTACTTTCTGAAAGGTAGGATTGGTGGAGAAGTGAATCCAAAGCGATGGGAAGATAGACCCCGGGGGGAGGGGCTGGCTCCCAGCAAGCGGCGGAGCAATGGAGCACTAAATCAGGACTTTTAAAAGTCTGTTCTGCTGAGGGACATCACTCCAGAGGCTAAATGGGGGTGAAGCCCATGCGGGGTCAGCGTGGCCTCAGGTCCCGCAGGGTCACAGAAGGATCGGGGATGTCTGAGTGTCACAGAGCTTGCAGGTATTAGAACGGTGAAGCTGACTACAGAGACAGAGCTGAGGAGTGAGCTCTCAACTCGATGTTACCTTGAACTGGTCGCAGGCTCTGTGAGCTCGGAGCGCAACCAGAGGCCGGGGAGACGGGAGTGATTGGGCGCTATTCTCTGAGGGCGCACTGAGGAGTGGGGCCCCGAGCTCTCGGCTCCTCCAGGCCGGAGACTGGGAGGCCGCCTTTTTCATTCCCGTCCTCAGGAACTCTACAGAAAGCGTTCAGAGAACAAAAGCTCCTGAAAGCAAACCTGAGCAGATACTCAACCTGGCTCCTGGTAAGGGTGGTGCAATTCCGCCTGGGGCAAAGACACTTGAGAATCACTACAACAGGCCCCTCCACCAGAAGATCAACAGGAAATCCAGCCAGGACCAAGTTCACCTACCAAGGAGTGCAGGTTCAATACCAAGGAGAGCAGCAGAATTCCAGAGGAGGAGAAAGCAAAGCACGGAACTCATGGCTTTCTCCCCATGAGTCTTTAGTCTTGCAGTTAATTTAATTTTTTTTAATTTCTTTTTTCTTCTTCTGCTAAATTTTTTAAACTTTTACCCTTTTCTTTTTTAACGTTTTTTAACTAGTTTATCTAATATATATATTTTATTTCTTTATTTGTTTTCTTTTTTTAATTGTTTCTTTTTTTTTCTGAACCACTTTTTATCCCCTCCCCCCCATGATTTGGGATCTCTTCTGATTTGGTTAAAGCATATTTTCCTGGGGTCTTTGCCACCCTTTTAGTATTTTACTTGCTCCTTCATATACTCTTATCTGGACAAAATGACAAGGCAGAAAAATTCACCACAAAAAAAAAAAAAAAAAAAAAAGAACAAGAGGCAACACCAAAGGCTAGGGACCTAATCAATACAGACATTGGTAATGTGTCAGATCTAGAGTTCAGAATGCCGATTCTCAAGGTTCTATCTGGGCTCAAAAAAGGCATGGAAGATATTAGAGAAACCCTCTCGTGAGAGATAAAAGCCCTTTCTGGAGAAATAAAAGAACTAAAAACTAACCAAGTTGAAATTAAAAAAGCTATTAATGAGATGCAATAAAAAATGGAGGCTCTCACTGCTAGGATAAATGAGGCAGAAGAAAGAATTAGCGATATAGAAGACCAAATGACAGAGAATAAAGAAGCTGAGCAGAAGAGGGACAAACAGCTACTGGACCACGAGGGGAGAATTCGAGAGATAAGTGACACCATAAGACAAAACAACATTAGAATAATTGGGATTCCAGAAGAAGAAGAAAGAGAGAGGGGAGCAGAAGGTATACTGGAGAGAATTATTGGGGAGAATTTCCCTAATTTGGCAAAGGGAATAAGCATCAAAATCCAGGAGGTACAGAGAACTCCCCTCAAAATCAACAAGAATAGGTCCACACCCCATCACCTAATAGTAAAATTTACAAGTCTTAGCGACAAAGAGAAAATCCTGAAAGCAGCCCGGGAAAAGAAGTCTGTAACATACAATGGTAAAAATATTAGATTGGCAGTGGACTTATCCACAGAGACCTGGCAGGCCAGAAAGAGCTGGCATGATATATTCAGAGCACTAAACGAGAAAAAGATGCAGCCAAGAATACTATATCCGGCTAGGCTATCATTGAAAATAGAAGGAGAGATTAAAAGCTTCCAGGACAAACAAAAACTGAAAGAATTTGCAAACACCAAACCAGCTCTACAGGAAATACTGAAAGGGGTCCTCTAAGCAAAGAGAGAGCCTAAAAGTAGTAGATCAGAAAGGAACAGAGACAATATACAGTAACAGTCACCTTACAGGCAATACAACGGCACTAAATTCATATCTCTCAATAGTTACCCTGAATGTTAATGGGCTAAATGCCCCAATCAAAAGACACAGGGTATCAGAATGAATAAAAAAAAAAACCCATCTATATGTTGCCTACAAGAAACTCATTTTAGACCTGAAGACACCTCCAGATTTAAAGTGAGGGGGTGGAAAACAATTTACCATGCTAATGGACATCAGAAGAAAGCTGGGGTGGCAATCCTTATATCAGATCAATTAGATTTCAAGCCAAAGACTATAATAAGAGATGAGGAAGGACACTATATCATACTCAAAGGATCTTTCCAACAAGAAGATCTAACAATTTTAAATATCTATGCCCCTAATGTGGGAGAAGCCTGGAAAGGTTTCTTTCAGTATGAGAGGGTTGTGATGGCAGTGGGAGGGGACAGTGGCACAGATAAGTCTATTTTCCCATCTTCAGCTAGTCCAGGGTGCTCCTCACTTGTCCCTCACCCTCCTATGTATATTTTAATTAATTAATTATATTTAAATTAAATTTAGTTAACATATAATGCTCATTACTTCAAGTACGCTCCTATGCTCTTATATTGATGGATGCTGTCTTGTCACATTCTACCTGGTTCCCTTAAGATAATCTGGACCTGAGAACTTGTACCACTTCTCAGGAATCTTCCCAGAAACATTAACCAAGTCCTAAATGTTTGGAAGAAACTGAAACATGACCTCTTTCTACTAGTATCTAAAGGGAAATGGAGAGTTGAGGTAGCAGTAGTGGGCAAGGGCAAGATGCCTGTGACTTTGGCAGTACCTTGGTAGGTACTTTTAGTACCATCTACTTTTAGGGAGCAGATAAGTTTGTGGAGGTAGCTAGTAGGTAGAGGTCTTTGAGATAGACTAAAGGTGGGTCAGGTCAAGGGTACAGGCCCAGACGAGCAGTGACTGACAATAAGGATCATGAAAGGAACAGTCTGAAAACTTGTCTCTAACCTGGGCAGCACTTCTAAAAGTTTTCACTGAAATCTGGAGCACAGGGATGACATCCAAAATGCCTAGCTCAGAGTCTGCACCAAGGAAATGAACATAGATTGAATGATTCCAGATAGATGGAACAAGGTTCATGGACAATCGTTTTCATTAAATGTTATTTAATTCTGGGGTGCCTGTGTGGCTCAGTTGGTTAAGTGTCAGCCTTTAGCTCAGGTCATGATTCCAAGATCCTGGGTTCATGTCCCATTTTAGGCTCCCTGCTCAGTGAGGAACCTGCTTCTCTCTCCTTCTCCCTCTGCCATTCTCCCTGCTCATTCTCTCTCTCTCTCTCTCTCTCTCATTCCCTCAAATAAATAAAAAAAAAAATTAATTTTCTGCAATTCATTATTTCAGGTATTTGCATTGTATTTCATTTCATGTGCTAATTTTGGTGTTGGAGCTCTGGTTTATGAGCACTTAACACAGTGGGACATAGTAAGTAGTCAATAAATACTACCTGCTATTATTATAAATCAGTATTTGAAGTCTTATTAATAGCCTTAAGGTGTCTTTGGTCTCCAGTGTGGTCTTCTCTGGGAGAAAATGTTCCCAGAAGACCTGGTGCTACAGGCTGCTTAGCTTCTAGGGTGGTGTTAGTCTCATCAGTACCCAATCTAGGAATAAAGCTTGCCCAAATTTTGACAGTCCAATCCCAAACATACAGAAGCTGAGAGAAGAAGCAGGGATCCCAATACCCAGTGGCAGTATGGACATGGCACAGGGCACCACCCTGACAAGAACAAAACTTATTAAATCCAATAGCCAGGGCAGCATGAAAAGAAGGATCTTCAGAGGGGCAGAAACTTGTCCAGGGTCCCACAGCAAAGCATGACAGAGTAAGGGTAGAAGCAAGGGCTTCCTCCTAGACCACATTAGGTGGCCTTTCTGCTGCTTAGCTCCATAATCTTAGAAGTAATATTTAGGGCTTTTCTGGGAAGAGGTGTGATATTCACTGTCTTCTTTTATTCCTGAATAAATAAAAGAGCTTGGAGACAAAGAAGAGCATTAGAAAAATAAAAACATATCTCTATATTGTAAGAGACTTCTCCCAGCTGCTTAGCCACTCACGATATGGCTAAAACAGGGCTAAGGTCTGATTATGTCCTATTCATCTCTCTCTAGAAAGCATAGTACATAGAAGGCTTTCCTCTAAACTGAGATCCCTGCTTCCACTCCTGCCCTTTACAATCTAGTTTCCACACAGAAACTACAGTGATCTTTAAAAACAGAAGTCAGGTCATATCCTTTCCTTGTGTAAAGTCTTGCAGTGGGCCCCCATCTCATTCAGAGTAAGCACCAAGTCTTTATGGTGCCTCAAAAG
This sequence comes from Mustela nigripes, assembly GCF_022355385.1. Classification (NCBI taxonomy): domain Eukaryota; kingdom Metazoa; phylum Chordata; class Mammalia; order Carnivora; family Mustelidae; genus Mustela; species Mustela nigripes. The sequence goes on along the minus strand of NC_081575.1, from coordinate 3,172,707 downwards.
GCTCTGTATGCTCTGGATCCTGCTGTCCTGCTGCCCCCTGTCTCCTCCCTCTTCCCTCCTGATACATTGTACTCCTGCAGTTATATGAATGAAAAATAAAACTTGGGTGTTTTAAGCCAATGAGATTTTCTTTATCTCAAAAGATTAAAAATAATACTACCCAGTGGGGGTGCCTGGGTGGCTCAGTTGTTAAGTGTCTCCCTTTGGCTCAGGTCATGATCCCAGGGTCCTGGGATTGAGCCCGTCCCTCTGCTTGTGTTACCTCTGTCGCTGTGTCTCTGTCTGTCAAATAAATAAAGAAAATCTTAAAAAAAAAAAACCTACCCAATGATCCATCAAAACATTCAGTTTCTTAAAAAATATTTTATTTATTTATTTGAGAGAGGGAAGAGGGAGATGGACAAGCAGACTTCGGGCAGAGTGCAAAGCCCTATCTGGGGCTCAATCTCAGGGCCCTGAGATCATGACCTGAGCCAAAACCAAGCGTTGGAGGCTTAAGTGACTGAGCCACCCAGGCACCACAGCCAATCAGATTTTGAATTTGTTTTTTGCTTCAGCAAAACCTAACCTATCCTAATACAATCTTCAAGCCACGTCTTTAAAACCTGCATGGATGTTTTGGAAATTGCAAGTGGAATCCTTTCCTCAAGTCATTTTAAGGCATTCCTACTAGCATAGCTGGAAGTCAGCCCCTATAACCACTGACACACTGAAGTCAAATGCAGTATACAATTTTCTCAACTGGGGCACTACTGGGATTTTGAGTGGAAGGATTCTTTGTTGTGTGGGCCTACCCTTTATACATTGTGATGTTTAGCCCCCCAAATTCAAGCTGTGTCCCCTTGGGCATTATGACAACCAAAATCACCCTACCATTTTCAATACATCTTAAGGGGCTGTATCATCCTCAGTTGAGAACCCTTTGGGTAGGTACTTGCAGGCATTTCTATTATGGCAGTGACCCAACCCCTAAGGTGAACCTCTTTGTCATAAAGGCCCTGAAGATACCTATGGTCAGACAATGTGAAGACAGTGGACTGGCTGGTAAGGACTATTTATTATTCCAATTTAATGAATGAAAATACTGAGGCTTCAGAGGTGAAGTGACTTATTCAAGGTTGTAGACCTAGCGCATGGACTCAAGTCTTCTAGTTTGCAGTTCACACTGTAGCCCCGGTCATGATTTGTATGCATAGTACCCCAAGACAGGTTACTACTAGAGTGCAAGCAGCCCTGATGGATGTTTTAATTCAATTTAGAGTGGTAAAGATTAACACCTTGAATGAAGAGTGAAAACTCAAATTTCAGCTTGGTTCTCCAGCCTAGAGCCAAAACACCTGGCAGACAGGAGCAGGTTGAGAATACAGCCACAACACAATGAAACCAGTTCCTCCTATGCTCATTGAAAGTATCAATTACCCGTGGTTGGTTGTGGGAGGGGATCCTTTTTCCTCTTCAACCATATTAATTCCCCTGTTCCACTGTTATACATTCTATTGCAAACTGTACTTCCCCTTCATAAATCTTATCACATTTGCAGTTATTTTCCATTGTCAATTATACTCCCTGATACACACATATACACATACACATGAAGAGGTGGGGACTGTGAGAGCAGAGACCTGGTCCATCCTATATACTTACTTCTGACCATGTTTTTCACATAATAAGCACTTGTGGTACTTATTAATATAGTTCACCAGCTATTTCTGCCTCTCTGTCCTCAGGACACATGATAAGATTGCATTTCTTGGACCTTAAGCAGTGTGTCATGTGAGTAGGTCCAACCAATGATGTTTTTTTTTTTAAATTGAAGTATAGTTAACATGCAATGTTATATTATTTTCAGGTGTATATCATATTGATTCAATAATTCTATACACTACCCAGTACTCACCACAATAAATATTTTACCATCTGTCACAATACAAGGTTAATACATTATAGACTATAGTACTTTTCATCTCTGTGACTTATTTATTTTATAACTGGAAATTTGTACCTCTTCATCCCTTTATCTATTTTACTCATTACCACACCCTCCTGGCCTCTGGCAATCACCAGTTTGTTCTTTGTATCTTAGAGTCCTTTTTTTTGTTTGTTCATTTGTTTTATTTTTTAGATTCCACATATAAATGAGATCATATGGTATTTGTCTTTCTCTGTCTGACTTTCTGACTTATCTTACTTAGCATGATGCCCTCTAGATCCATCCATGTTGTCACACATGGCAGGATCTCATTCTTCTTAATGGCTGAGTTCTATATGTATGTGTGTGTGTGTATATATATATATATATATATATCCATCCATCCATCACATCTTCTTTATCCATTCATCTTTTTATAGCCACTTGGCTAACCACAATATTAATTTCTCTCAATTAATAATTCACTTGGGTTGCTTCCATATCTTGGCTGATCAGTGAGTTATGAGTGGAAGTTGCATGTATCACTTCTAGTGCAAAACTAATGTCCACTGGGAATTTCTCTGGAGTTCTTTTTCCTTCTGCTACAGTGACCAGCAGCATTCAAGTTGGTGGCTGATATATTAGCTTGTGTTCTAAATGGAGAAATGGAGCAGGCTTTGAGGCTTCAAGGAATATGTAGTGTGAATAAGAAATAAATCTTTGTTTAAAATAAGCCACTAAGATTGTGAGGACATTATTTGTTTGTTATTGCAATATTATCTGAAATAACCTGACTGACACAGTACTCAATAGATATTCATTGAAAGAATGAATATTTCCAAATTGACTTGACTGTGAAGGTCACAGAACATTTGAAAATTCTAAAAGGTACAGATAACCTCCTGGAAAGAAATAGAAAATAAGTGTATGGTGACTAACATAACATAATAAAAAAAAGATACCACATTACACCAGTTAGCATGGCCAAAATTAACAAGACAGTTAACAACGAGTGTTGGAGAGGATGTGGAGAAAGGGGAACCCTCTTACATTGTTGGTGGAATGTAAGTTGTAAGTTGGTACAACCACTTTGGGAAAAAGTGTGGAGATTCCTTAAGAAATTAAAAATAGAGCTACCTAATGACCTTGGAATTGCACTACTGGGCATTTACCCCAAAGATACTGATGTATGGAAAAGAAGTGTCAGCAGCAATGGCCACAATTGCCAAACTGTGGAAAGAGCCAAGATGCCCTTCAACAGATGAATGGATAAAGAAAATATGGTCCATATATACAATGAAGTATTATGTCTCCATCATAAAAGATGAATACCCAACTTTTGCATCAGCATGGATGGGACTGGAGGAAATTATGCTGAGTGAAATAAGTCAAACAGAGAGAGTCAATTATCATACGGCTTCATTTACTTGTGGAGCATAAAGAATAACATGGAGGACATTAGGAGAAAGAAAGGAAAAGTGAATTGGGGGAAATCAGATGGAGAGATGAAGCATGAGAGACTGTGGACTCTGAGAAATTAAGGGTTTTGGGGGGGTGGGTTGGGAGAGCCTCATGGTGGGCATTAAGGAGGGCATGTAGTACATGGAGCACTAGGTGTGGTGCATAAACAATGAATCTTGGCACACTGAAAAAATAAAACAAAATAAAATAAAATAGTTACAATGAAAAAAATTTAAAAATTTAAAAAGAAATAGAAAATAAGTAAAATAGCAAATTACACATGAAAAGATATAGGCTATTTCTAGAAGGAATGTTTAATGAAGATTGCTAATGCTAGTACTACAGGGATAAAACTCAGGAGTAATAGAAATAGAGAATGATCCAGAAAATTTAGTGCATTTCTGTGCCATGGTTAATGGGCAATATAGAAAGTATCTTAGTGGCAATGGCTAGGACCCAGGCAATTACATCATAGCCTGAGTGATAAAACATACACCTGTACATGAAAGAGACTTGTTAGCTGAAACCTGTTTTTTCTACTAAAAACTGATATCTGTGAAATCCTTTAATATATAGTTCCTTATTTTATACCTGACATAAAAGTGACATTAAAGAAAGGTGGTGCTGGAGTACTGAGCTGGAATTAGAAATAGCCTGGATGACTAAGGGTCTTGGCTATAAAGGAGGTCCAAGGCGAGGGGCAAAGAAAAAGTTTTTAGAGTGGGTAGAGGTTGAGTAGTCAGACATAATAGGGCATGTGTACTTGCAGGTCAGGGCTTCCTTTGCAACATCTCTTTGAATAAGAGTAGTAGGCCACACTTTTGGCACACTAAGAATCAGGCTCTATTCTAAGTGCTTTACATGCATTATATTATTTATTCTTTATAATGCCATTAGGTATGGTGCTATTATGATTGCCATTTTATGCATGAAGAAACTAAGGCCCAGAGAGGTTAAGGAACTTGACCCAAGTCACAGAACTGAGATGATAAGGCTGGCATATTGGCCCCTGGAGATGTCATCTAGAAACCATTTAAACCACACATTGGTGCTTAGGACTATACTTTTAAAAAGTGTTAGGGGAAGTGGTGTGAATGTGCAAAGTGTGAGACAGTTATAGCAAGAGGTCAAAGAATGATACATTTTGTAGGTATGTGCTAACCCACCAACCAAAAGCCTAACTCTGCCTCCTGATCTCTGGCCTCTACCCACTCTGGCATTTAGGCTTTCTTTTCATGGTTTTATTACATTGCTTTTAGGTTTAGTTCCTACAAGATTCCAGGTCTTCATCCCTGTTAAACTTTGAGCAAGAGCCATTGCTAGATGAGAGCTATTAAGGATGAGGCAAAAGGGGGCTGCTTATGCATTTTGACCATGAAGGGATAATGAAAGGATATATTTACTCCCCACATGTGGTGTTTCAGTGTCAAAGTCAGGTTGTGGGCCACACCTGTTGGTCTTGGGGATAAGTTTGGAGTAGGCAGGTGGAAATTTTCTGTAGCAAGTTCACAAGCCACTGAATAATACTAGTAAGAAGAGAAGGGCTTCTTGCACATACCTCAGGCTCTTAGTTTTCTTTCAGATTGGACCAATAAGGGAAAAACTATGGACTCTATACCTTTAATTTTTTTGTCTCCTGGTGTGCTGTCAAGAGCAACCTGGGATCTGATCAAAAGTTAATAGCCAATTAGAAAGTAGCAAAATTCAAGACCAGAAAAAGTCTTTGCGTCAGTTAAGGATGGACACAAGGCTGCTGTTAGCTCTTGGTGTAAGAATAGAATTGCCAGGCAGTGGGATAAAGATAAAAAGGGACCAGAATTTTCAAAACCCTGATGAGTGATGCTTTTTATTTAATAGGGATAAGAAGCAACCATTAGCCGTTTGTGTCATTCTTTGCATCATTGTGTTTCCAAGGCAACTAGATTACCAGGGAGACTTAGGGAGTGTGTATTGCTCTAAATTGTGTCATTAGAAGTGGCTACTGCCCTAGCATAGTCATATAGGATATGAATTGTGCTTGTGTTTTCCTCAATAACTTTGGTCCAGGTCTGTGTTCTTTAGTGCTCTGACTCAAATGGTTGGTCAGGAATAAATCAGCCTGGGCAATGGTGTCCTCTTACTTAAAGCTATAACTTGTATTGACATGATAGGTTATTATTTTGGCTAAGATTGACTTCCAGTACCTGTGCTGAACCAGGAAATAAACTAAAATGAGGTGAGAAGAAAGTAAATGATTCTACATGTCCAGCCATCATTCCCTCTCCTCTCTCCTCACCCAAGTACTGGCCTAGAACAGTTGCTGCTGTTGGATGCCTGACTGCCGGTAGGGATAGAGATAGAGAATTTCTGCCTGTCACACTCTTTTGGACTAGCTCTTACAACATTAGTCCCCCTCATGTGCAGTAGAGGAAGTAGGTAGAGGCAATAACACATTCGATAGAATGCACCAAGCATGTGAAGGCCCAGATTCCAGAAAAATAATATGAAGGAAATCAAGTATGGCAGGCGAGTAGAAAGCAAGAAAGGAGACAGGTGTGAGAAGAAGCTGGGCAGCTATTGGAAGAAATCATTGGAGACTTAAAGTATGAGAGAAAAATTAGCTGATTTGTTCATTAAAAATATCATTTTTTTTCTAGGAAAAAAATGGATTGTAGAGAGAAAAGTGAAAGAAGAGAAATCAATTAGAAAGTATTCACAGAAGTCTAGGCAAGAGATAATAGCAGCCTGGAATGAGGTGGTATCAGTGGGCATGGTGAGAAGTGGGTAGATCAGACAGATGATTAAGAGGACAATTAACAGAACTTGGAGATCTATTACATATGGTAAGTGAGGGAAAGAATGGAGTCTAAAATAACTGCCAGGTTTCTGGCTTGGGAAGCTGGGTAAAATGTGATGTAGCTTACTGAGATGGAGAAAACTTGGGAAGGGAGTTGCTGGATTGTTTGAGATACTCGGAATTAATTTACAACTAATCCAACACCTTCATGTTTGCTATATCACCAACAATGAGCTTCAGTTCAATAGCCATGTAAAATAACTTTCTAAAGTCACTTTGAATCATCTCCTTTGGGTCTATTCTTACTAGAAATACCAAATTTTTTTTTCAAGTGGACCCCACCTTCTCTAAAGATTGTTCCTAAGTTCTTGTTGTGCATTCCTTTATGAGAAATGATGTTCTTTCTAGCCCGTAGTATATAATAGCTTTATCATTAAATCTGCAGGAACCACAATTGGTCATTCTGGAGGTAAACTGACTGATTTATCATTCCATTCCTTTAACCATTCAGTCAACATCTACTGAGGGCCTGTTTTGTATCAAAGATCTCTGCTGGACATTGGGGATACAGGAGGAAAATATGAGCCCTCAAAACTATGCATTCATCTACCCATCTCCTCTTTCTTTAGTCACCCCTATTCCTCCATTACATTATATTCTATTGTCTAGACCTGCCAAGAAAGAGTTGTACCTCACTTGCAGAACTTGATAAGGAATAGGACAAGGAGAAATTGGATAGTGAATCAGGGGGATGGAAGATAAGCTAAATAAAATCAACTGTTTAATAAAGCCATGTGCCAAGAGGTTCATTCAACTCCAATGACCACATAACATCTCATGTTTGGATCACTGTGACAGCCACTCCACATCCATTCCTGGCCCTTCCAATCCATTCTCTCCAGAGTGGTCAGAGGAATCCTTTAAACAGAAAAACCAGCTCATTTCCCCCCTCCCAACTCACATGCTTGAAAACCTCCAGTCTTTTCTCATCACACTTCAAATAAAATCCACATCAAATCTACATACCTCTCTATGGTCTTGCAGAGCCCTGCCTGACTACAGTCTAAATAGGTGACTTTACTGAGGACTTCAGCCCTTCTTTCTGTTCTATGAAGCCCAGTTTTCCCTCAGTGTTTGTCCATGCTGGCCTTTCTGCTTGGAGTCTGTTTCTCTTGATCTATGGAGGGCCAGTTCTTTTTCATCATGTAGGTCTCAACTCAGATGCTACCTCCCTAGGTAGGCCTCCTATGATCACATAATTTATTTACTTGCTTGTTATATGAATCCTCTAAAAGAAAGCCCAGGAAGGTAGGATAATGTCTATTCTTTTCACTAATGTATTCCATGTTCCTTCCACAGGACCTGATCCAAAGTAGGTACTCAACACATATTTGTTAAATGAATGAAGAGGTGAATGAATGGACCCTCATGTTTCCTCGTGGGAGGTAACTATTAGGCATCTCCACTTCAGTGATATGTAGACAAAGGAAGTGAAATACTTGCCCAAGATTGGGACCTAGACACAATGGTTACTCAGGCCAATAGTTCTAATGGTAAGTGGGAGCTCTGACTCTACAGTCTCTCAGGTTTGAGAGAAAAAATTGTCAGGCTCCACCAAATTTCCTTCATTTCCCCTCCTCCTGCCAGCTCTGCCATTCCTCAAGAGCTACAGGAATTAGTAACTAAATTCCATAGACCCTCATGCACTAATCACCCAAGCCCCGTAATGAATCCAGAGGATGCTACTCAGAATCCTCAGAGTTGCTTAGGGTGAGAGATTGGAAGCAACAGCTCATTACATGCCTGCTCACTTTTGCTGTGCATGTGGGAAGTCTTCATTATGCCCAAAGAAATTATTTAACAATGGAAGACTTAATCAAGTCAGTTATTTAGCTCCACACAGCCAGAGGATAAGAAAAAAAAAGTATGTGACCAATTGCAACTAAATCAGATAAATGACTTTCTAAGTAAAAGCACTCTTTCATCCTGGTGGGTAATTTTATTGTGGCAGCTAAACTGAATGCCAGTGGATGAATACTCAGAGTTGATGGCTGTGGCCATTTGGGTCAGCTCACTATCACACCTGTATCTCAAACACTCACACTCCAGGTGGTAGCATTCACCACAATGGAGCCTAATTATGAGCTTAGAGGGCCTTAAGCCAGGAAGAAAGGATTATGCCACCCTCCCATATGCTATTACAAATAATGGTTAACTATTGTATAAACCATAAAATGAGTGTAAAAGTATCCTACATAGTCCTTGTTTTGCTCCTGGTGATAGCTACCTAGTGCCCACCCCCCACCACCACTGCCAAATGAGCCTCTTGTGCTGGTTAGGGAGTAGATGGCCCAGTCAGCTCTGGGTGGAGAGCCTGAGATTTTGTCACCTGACTTCAGGAGTGAAATTCTAACTGCCTGTCAGATTGCACTGTGCAGGCACCTACTTTTTGTTTTAAATGCCTTTTGTGCTGAGTGAAATAAGTCAAACAGAGAAAGTCAATTATATGGTTTCACTTACTTGTGGAGCATAAGGAATAACATGGAGGACATAAGGAGAAGGAAAGGAAAAATGAGGGGATGGAATTGGAAGAGAAGATGAACCATGAGAGACTGTGAACTCTGAGAAACAAACTGAAGGTTTTAGAGAGGAGTGGGGGTGTTGGCCCAGTGATGGGTATTAAGGAGGTCAGGTACTGCATGGAGCACTGGGTGTTACATGTAAACAATGAATCTTGGAACACTATATCAAAAACTAATGATGTACTGTATGGTGGCTAACATACATAATAAAAATAATAATAAAAAATGTCTTTTGTTCCCTTTTCATTTTTGTTTGCTTTTTCTTCCTTCCTTCCTCCCTTCTGTCCTTCCTTCCCCCCTTCCTTTTTTCCTCCCTTCTGCTGTTCTTTCTCTGCTAAACCAGAGAGGCCTAGCAGGTCTGGGCCCATTCATTGTATAGATGGAAACTGGCTGTGCTATGGAGGGACATGGTAGAAAATGGAGGCTGGCCACAGAAGTTGGTTAAAGGCCTGATTATATATGGTCTTTAAAAAAAAGAATCAATTTATTTCAATTACATAAAGCTCATGTATTCTCATAGCAAATTAGACACAAAGTAGTACCCTGGAGCCTTGGGACTGGTTTTGATGCAAAAATAAAACTCATTTATAATTAGTACATGACTTTGGTACAAATGGTAGCTCTTGCAATGCTTTGCCCCTTTATAGTCTCCTCCATCATGACTTTTAACCCTTTCTCCCAGGGTAGGCCCAGTCCAGTACAGGAAGAATAAACATTTGTGGAGGATGGAATCAATGGGAAGTTACTGTTATTCTGAGATACCTGCTTATCTTACCTGCCTGTCTGAACTTTTGCCTAGCTGATAAGTGTAAACATGCAAAAAGCTTTGCCAACTAATTCCCTAGGGTAGAAAAAGCCTTTGTGACATTGTATTTCACTCACAACCCATCTGTTCCCCCAGGACTTTCACCATTGCCCAAATATGCTATGTATTTCTAGGCCTTTACATAAACTTTTCTCTTTACTGAGAATGTCTCTTCATCTCTTCACCTGATGCCCCCTAACTCAGGTTTCAGTATCCATCTTAATGTCACTTCATCTGTGGAACACTTCCTGAAAACCCTGGCTGAGTTAGTCCCTTCTCTGTGTAACCCCAAACCTCTGTCCATCTCTCTATGGTACCATTGCCTGCTCTTTTGCAGGGAGGAAACATGTCTTGTTTCTTTATGTATCTCTATTTTTTTCTTATTGCTTCCTATCTCCAAACCCAGTGATTTGGAGTTAATGCTCACTGAAAAGGGGGAAAGTGGCGAGTGCAAGAATGCATCTTTGGGTGAAAGCTCAGCTGAGAGCCTCACTACTCAAAGTGTGACTCCCAGAGAAGCAGAATCAGGACACCTGAGAGCATCTAAGACCTCACCCCAGTCCTACAGAATCAGAATATTCATTGAACAAGATATGCAAGTGTTTCTTATGATGGTTATAGTTTGAGAAGTATTGTAAGAGTTGAAAGAAGACTGAAAAATAACCCCAGTCAAGAAATGGGCAGAAGAAATGAACAGATGTTTTCCAAAGAAGACATACAAATGACCAACAGACACATGAAAAATGCTCAGCATCACTTGACATCAAGGAAATACAAATCAAAACCTCAGTGAGATACTACCTCACACCAGTCATAATGGCTAAAATTAACAAGTCAGGAAATGACAGATGTTGATGAGGATGCAGAGAAAGGGGAACCCTCCTCCACTGTTGGTGGGAATGCAAGCTAGTGCAACCACTCTGGAAAATAGTACGGAGGTTCCTGAAAAAGTTGAAAATATGATCTAGCAATTGCACTATTGAGTATTTACCCTAAAGATACAAATGTAGTGATCTGAAGGGGCAGGTGCACTCCAGGTGCTGCCAGGCAATCCATTACCATGGTTATACTGAGTTTTGTCCCCATTTTTTTTTTTTTTAATCCAGCAGATGAGGCTGGACCATTAGGATGTGAAGGAGATACAAGCTCAAAAAAGCCTTGAATGCCTACTAAGAATCTGGCCAGAAAAACTCTTTGAAAGTTTACTTTTATCAGCCAGTACCCTAAAACTTTTCTGCTGTCTTCAAGCTTCCTAATCAATTGTCATTTTTTCTTGCTTATAGGAAGCAACCTTGCTTTTGCTCCCCTGACAAAATTGAGGCCATCAAAAATTACATCTTTCAACTTCTTGACCCTTTCCATTATTAATTTATGGTAGTTTTTTTTTCTCTGATTGCTTTATCTCCAGCCCCAGAGATGACTCTTTTTTTCCATTCAAAATACTTCTTCCTACTCACATTCCTAAATCCTTAATCCTTCCTGTTAACTCATCACTCTTCCCCGCCCCCCCTTTTTTTTCCTGCGTCTTCATGTTCCTTTGTCTAATATCTTCCTCTCCTGGGGCACATGGCTGGCTCCTTTGGTGGAACATGTGACTCTTGATCTTGCGGTCATGAGTTCAAGCCTCATGTTGGGTGTATATATTACTTAAAAAAAAACAAAAACAAAACCTAGTTAGTATCTTCCTCTCCAAACTTGAAAACACATTCAAGTTGCCACAATCCAAGGAAAAAAATCTTTTGATTCCTTATCCTCCAGACTCCTCTGTGTCTTTCTTCCAATGCCTTGAATTCCAACTCCTGGAAAGAGATATGTACTCATTATTTCCACCACTTCCTTCTCATTTCTACTCTGGTTTCTTCTCACGACTTCACAGAAACTGTTCTTGTCAAGGTCATCGATGCCTTCCAGGTAACTAAATCCATTGTCAGATTTCAATTCTCTTCTTACTTGAACACTTAATAACATTAAATAATGTTCACCACTCCCTCCCTGAAACATTGTACTCCTTAGACACACTATTAATATTTTTAGTCTCTTTGGGATTGCCACTTATTTAGTAATCCATCAAATGCTGGGAAACCCAGGGTTCCTTCCTTAATTCCATGACTTCTCTCTCTGGACATTATCTTCTACTACTATGGTTCCAACTAGCACCAGTAAGCTGAAGACAAGCCCCAACACACACACAAAAACACCTGCAGCTCATAGCTCTCCTGAGCTCCCAGGTCATATAACAAACTATCTGCCTAACATCTCTGACTAGACACCACACAAACATCTCAAATATGACAAGTCTAAAAAATGAGCTTGTCATCTCCCCCTTACTCCTTCCATGCAAATTTAACTCCTTCCTTGTGTTTCTGTTTCAGGGAATTATTACATCATCTTTAAAGTTACCTATGCCACAGATCTGGGAGGTTCCCAACTAGTTACTACATTCTGCCAATTTCCCTTTGATTAACATTCTTTTGTCAAGTTTGTCCCTCACTTCTCATCCCCACTGCCACTATAGTGCAGGTCCTCATTATTTCTCTCTTTGACTATTACAAATACCTAAACAAGAAGTGTGGGTTACTGATCCTAGGGAACTCATTTTAGCATCAATGACAGTTTGGAGTCTGCAGGTAACTTAAAAGTAGACAAGCACAGCTATGACTCACATATTTGTTGACCATGTTATTGATTTCACATTGTCTGGTTGGATGTCATGGGATCTTGAGTAATGGATGTTGCCAGCCTATCTCCAAAAGAGATGTTCTGCAAAAGAAAGACACTCTTTCTTATATAAGAAAGGGAAAGCTTCTGCCCTCTATCAAAACATTTTATAGTCCCATTCCAGATTTAGCCTCATCCCAACGTTGTAAGAACAGGCATTATGCTTCTGGGTGAAATGGAGAAATCAGCTACTAGCATGACCTTTATATTTACATTGGATATGTGATTCATGGGAAGTCTCCTCTATCTTCTTGACAATTCTTGACAATTTGCAGCACTCTCTCCAAGAGCACTGAAGGGCCAGGACTTTATTGGATATCTTCACACCCAAGATATCTCTTGGGTCCTCCTTTCTTCTCCGTATCACTATTAGTTCATCCAACAAATATTAATTGCACAGCTACTCCATACCAGGCAGAGTTCTAAGTACTGGAGGTTCAGCAGTGGAAAAAAAGAGGCAAAAACTCAGTCCTCATAGAACTTACATTCTACAAGTGACAGGAACTCCAGGTCATACTCCTCACAGCAAAGTCTACTTTGTATTATTAATTAAATAAATAATTAATTATAATATAATGATTAATAATTTATTATAATAATCATTAATTATTTTGTATTATTGTATTAATTATTTCCTTGTGTTGTATCTACACAGGAATTCTCTCCAATCAAATTTCTATTTCCACAACAGCTCTAACATGGCCCTTGTGAAGATCACAAATGACAAATATGTTGCCTAATCAAAGTCACATTTCTTCCCTTATCTTTCTTGACCCCTCTTCAGTGTTCAACACCCATAAGTAGTTCCTCCCTCCTAAAACATTTTCTTTTAATAGTTTCTATGATACCATACTCTGTTGGTTGTTCTCTTGAACTCTGAATGTTGGGGGCTCCAATCCACAAACCTCTTTACTTTTCTCTCTGTTATTGCAACTACCTAAGTGTCCATCCATTTCAATGTCCAATCCATTCTAAACCATTTAATGGATTCCAATGTCCATCCATTTCAATGGCCTTAAATGTCATCTATAAGCCTACAAGTCCCAAATGTCTATTCCCATATCAGAACTCTCCAGTCTCAAACAATATGGAGTTTCCTCAAGACGTTAAAAATAGAGCTTCCCTATGACCCAGCAATTGCACTACTAGGTATTTCCCCAAAGATACAGATGTAGAGAAAAGAAGAGGCACATGCATCCCAATGTTCATAGCAGCAATGTTCACAGTAGCCAAACTGTGAAAGGAAACAAGATGTCATTCAATGGATGAATGAATAAAGAAGATGTGGTTCATATACACAATGGAATATTACTCAGCCATCAGAAAGGATGAATAACTACCATTTGCATTGACATGGATGGAACTGGAGGGGATTACGCTAAGTGAAAAAAAAAAAGAAAGAGAAAGCAGAGAAAAACAACTAACATATGATTTCAGTCATATGTAGAACATAAGAAATAGCACAGAGAGCCACAGGGTAAGGGAGAGAAACCTGAATGGGAAGAAATCTGAGAGGGAGACAAACCATGAGAGACTCTGGACTCCAGGAAACAAACTGAAGGTTACAGAAGGGAGGGTAGTGGGGGAGGGGGTAACTGGGTGATGGGTATTAAGGAGAGCATGTGTTGTGATGAGCACTGGGTTTTATACATAACTAAGGAATCACTGAACATGACATCAAAAACTAACGATGTACTATATGCTGGCTAACTGAACATGAAACAAAACAAAACAAATTCAAACTTCCAACTGCCTTCCCAATATTTCTTCTGAGATGTCCTGCTCAAATTTCAAATTAAACACATCACATTGGACACCAGTTAATTGACTCTCTAGCGTCCAATCCTTTCCTCCTACTTCTCCATAGCTTCCTTACCTCCATGATTTTATTTTTTTAAAAGATTTTATTTACTTATCTGAGAGAGAGAAAGAGAGAGAGAGAGAGAGAAAGAGCATGAGAAGGGGGAGTGTCAGAGGCAGACGCAAACTCCCTGCCAAACAGGGAGCCTGATGTGGGACTCAATCCTGGGACACCAGGATCATAATCTGTGATGAAGGCAGTTGTTCAACCAACTGAGTCACCCAGGTTCCCCTCTCCTATGATTTTCTAAGGATATCTGTATGCTTCTGGGAGACCTAATTTCAGCTTCCCAGATCTAGATGAAAGGTGCATAACCTAACTTAAGTCAGTCAACACATCCCATTCTTTAGGGTCCAGTGATTACTTCCAGGAGAGGTGTGTGACCCAGGCTGGTGCAATTGTAGTGGATTTCAGAACTTTTCCATGCTTGGAATTTCATATATGTTCTTCTTTTCTCTGCAGACCGGATATATGAAAATGAGGCTTACAAGTACTGTAGCAATTTTGCTACCGTGAGATAAATCAGACTGGTGCCTAAATAAAGTACCAAAAGAATAAGAACAACTGAGCCAGAGCTCTGATCAAATCATGCTTGGAATCTTGCTGCTGTGGACTTCTGTTTCACTTCCATGAGCCATTACAGTTCCTTTACAAATGAGTCAATTTTTATTTGGATTTTATGTAATTTGTAGTAAAAAGCATTTGTTATATTGCCCAAAGCAGAACACTGAAATCTCCTCTTCCCAGGCCTACTTACTAGTCCTGAAATATTCCTCATCTCAGTGAGCTAACTGTTCAAGCCAAATGTCTGTCAACCTTGATTCTTCTCTTTTCTTCATCCCATATACCTTTTATCATCCTGTTTGTTGATTTCCCAGCCACCACCTTGCTTCATTGCCTCTCTGTTTCCACTACTTCCCCCTTTCAAACCATTCTCCACACAGCAGAGTGAACTTTAAAATATATTCAGGTTAAGGCACCTGGGTGGCTCAGTTAGTTAAGCATCTGCTTTTGGGTCATGG
Organism: Mustela nigripes; assembly: GCF_022355385.1. Taxonomy (NCBI): domain Eukaryota; kingdom Metazoa; phylum Chordata; class Mammalia; order Carnivora; family Mustelidae; genus Mustela; species Mustela nigripes. The sequence goes on along the minus strand of NC_081575.1, from coordinate 3,157,573 downwards.
TCTCAGGGTCCTGGGATTGAGCCCTTTGTAGGATTCCCTGCTCAGTGGGTGGTCTGATTTTCCCTCTGCCTCCCCCCACCCCACATTTCTAGCTTGCTGCTCTTGTCCCCATATTGTTTGGTCCACCAAACACTGGCAACGTTCCCTCTCCCATCCATCTGACCATTAGACTAAATATCAAGATAAGGGCTCCATCCTGTAGGCAAGAAGGAGATATTAAAGTTTTTAGGCAAAGTTAGTCTAAAACATATTACTTGGGCTTCAATATTTGGCACAAGTTAGAGAGAAATATGACAGAATCAAGATGATTTACTAAAAAGCTGTTACAATAAGCTAAGTTAAAAGTAGTAAGTGCTGTATCAGTCAAGGGCTACTCTAATTTTTTGCAAGAGAAAAAATGTAACACAGAGAGCTGGTTATATACAAGATGAAATTACTGAGGAGTCATATTGTGTAAGAAGAAACAAGCCAGAGATAAGGAACAGCAGGAAACTGCTACCACACCTAGCCTAGAGGAAAAAGGAATAGAGCCAGTGTATCCAGAGTCCTGAGGCATCTGACAGAAACTGGAATCACAGAGAGTCTATTAGTGGGAAATGGAGTCACAGAGGAAATGGATATGGCTCAAGGCAGAGAGGGAGGAACTCACTCTCTCATCTTCCTTCTTTCATCCTCTCACTTTCACTCTCCCTCCAGGTGTAAGAGGCAAGGAAATTTGGCCTGAAAAGCATAATGGAGCAGGAGAAATGTCATGAATGGATCTGAGAGAAAATAGACCAGCCTAAGGTCTCACATACCAAATCGTTTCAGTGGGGATAGAGAAAATAAGGTAGAGTCAGAAATAATCTGTGATTAAAATTAACAGAGGTATTGATCATTGGTTTCCATCCTGATGATGGCTGGAATAACTATGGTGCTCTTATACAGGAGATGAGACTGTTTGGGACCCTATTGAAACAGAAATGCCTGTTGGGCCTCTGGGTGGATGGGTCTGAGAGACAAACATATACTCATCTATAAAGGTCAGAAGAGAGATCAAGCTAGAGAAGGGGAATGATAATAATAGGCAGGAAGTACATGGTGACAGAAGTGAGAGTTTGGGAAGGCCTGGGGCACAGTCTAGAAGAGTATCTGCACTTGGTATGTAGATGAAGAGAACAGAGAGATAGGCCAGTGATGGAAAGAAAGCCAGGAGCAAGTGTTGTATGAGAGCAAAGGAGAGGAAAGCTCTAGATCTTCTATCCCAACGACTTTGAACAAACCCAGTCCTCTCTTCTCCTGCATTCCCTTCCTCCCTCCCATAGCCTCTGCTTGGATCTGCTCTAACAATGTAGGGCATTGCAAAACCTTAAGTTTGAGAGCTTGTAAGCCCTGCTGGCACCATTGGTAGTGCCATGCAACATAATCTGAGTGCTTCCTCTCTTCTGTGCCAAGCAGTATGCTGGGTAACATTGAGAACACCAAGAGGCTCAAAAGCAGTCATGGCCCTCTGAGAGCTTATCCTGTAGTCAAAGGGAAGTACCTACATGCACAGAGCCACTCTTAAACAAAAGCATACTCCATGGAACTAGAGCATGATGAAATGGATGTTTGAGTCCTGAGAGGAAGCTAAAGAGGGGTAGGTGTCCCTTGGGAGGTGAATCGCAGCTGGGGCTAAAGAAAGATAAATCTGAGAGAGGAGGGAAAGGGTGTTAGGAACAAAGCCCTAGAGGCATGGAGTACAGGAGCAATAGGGCCCAAGCTATAGATAGAAAAAAGTTATTCAAACTCGGGACAGTGGGAAGTCAGGAAGGCAAGGTAGAAGATTCTGAAGGTAGTAAGCAAACTGACCTGACCCTCTCACATTATGGCTCTCACACTCCTCACCACTGGCCTGGTTTCTGGATCCCTTCCACATGCATACTTACACTAGAGCTACATACAACCTTAAGGCCCTACCATCATAAGTAAAGCAGCCCTCACCTGCTTTCCACATTTCCTATTGAGTTTTCTTTGTAGGGATTAGAGATTAGCAGGTTTGACATAACCTAATCTGGTTATTTATTAAAGTATTCTAACTTCCCTCCTTCAATAGACTGTAAGCTCCCTGAGGATTTGTTTGGCTGCACTTGTAGTGACTAGCACAACACTGTACAAAATTGATGCCCTGTAAACATTTGTTGACAGACTGAAAGGTAGAAAGGGTTAAAGAGGGGGTCTTAAGAAATTCAAAAATACATTAAATTAAATGAAACTAAAAATACACATCCAATATTTGTGGGATTCAGCTTAAGTGGTCCTTGAGGGAAATTTATAGCATATTTAAATGCTTGTATTAGGAAGAAAGATCTAAAATAAGTAATCTAAACTTCTATCCTAGGAAACTAAAGAAAGACCAAATTAAATTTAAAGCATATTGAAGAGAGAAAATAATGCAAACTACAGGAGAAATCAATAAATTTAAAGCAGGAAAATAATAGAGAAAATGAATAAAACAAAAAACGTCTTCAAAAAGATAATTAAAACTGATCAAACTCTAACCAGGCTAACCAATAAAAAGAAAGAAAAAACAAATTACCAATATCAATGATAAAAGAGGGAATATCCTTAGTGATACCATGGATATTAAATTGATAATAACAGAATACTTCAAATAGCCCTATGGCCATAAATTCAGTAACTTAGATGAAAGAGATCAATTCATGGAAAGATACAAAATACCAAAACTCACACAAGGAAAAATAGATGACTTCACTGGCTTTAAATCTATTAAATTGATACATAAGTATAACGAAAAATCCCAGCACAGAATTTCTGAGATACAGATGAATTTATTCTAAAATGAGGGGAGAGGGTAGAGGATGAGGATGAGCAAAATGGGTGAAAGGGAGTGGGACATACAGGCTTCCAGTTATGGAATATATACACAGGAATAAAAAGCATAGCATAAAGAATATAGTCAATGATATTATAATAGTATTGTCACCATAGTGTATGTAACACTGTGTGTAAACTATACTCAAATAAAAAATTAATAAAATAAAATAAAATTCCCCTGGATAGAAAAAGGAACTAGAATAACAAACATTTTTGAAAGAGAATTAATTGGGATGGGTATGTCTGATGTACTTAAAAACTTACTATATAGCTATGGTAATAGAACAATACAAATATTCCCAGCTGACTTTTGATAAAAATACAAAAGCAATTCAGTGGAGCAAAGACAGCCTATTTAACAAATGGTGCTGAGCAATTGGACATTTATAGGCCAAAAGAAATGAAAAAAACCACAACCAAACAAAAAGTTGATTTCATTCCTTCTCCTTGCAAAAAATTAGCATAAAACTAATGGGCTTACTTGTAAAGCATACAACTATAAAACTTATAGGAAAAAACATGGAAAATTTTTAGGATGTAGGGCTAGGCAAAGAGTTCTTAAAACTTGAAACCAAAAGTGTGATCCATAAATGTAAAAAAAAAAAAAAAGACTATCAATGTTAAAAATGTTTGTTCTACAAAAGACTGCAAAAAGGCTGAAAACACAAAATAGAGACTGCAAGAAAATATTTACAACGCATACATCCAATAAAGCTCAAGCATCTAGGATATGTAATGAACTCTAAAAACTCAACAGAAAAGCAAAAACAAAAACATAGACAATACAATTAGAAAATGGGCAATAGACATGAGTGGACATTTCATTGAGGAGGATGTACAGAAGGATGGCAAATATGCACACGGAAAGATGTTCGGGATTAGTAGTCATTAGGGAAAATCAAAATCAAAACCACAATGATATCATTAGACATCTATCAGAATGGTTAAAATAAAAAATGGTGAGGACATGGAAAAGCTGTATCACTCATACATTGCCGGTGGGGATACAAAATGGCACAGTCACTCTGGAAAACAGTTTGGCAGTTTCTTATAAAACTAAACATGCAAGAATAGTCCAAGATGACAGAGAAGTAGGAGACCTTAGTTTTGTTTGGTCCAGGAATTCAGTTAGATAGTTATCAAATCATTCCAAATACCTGCAAACTCAACCAGAGGTTTAAGAAAAGAATTTTTGCAATTCTACAAATAGAAAAGTGACCACTTTCTGGAAGAATGATGAGATGGAAAAACTCACCTCCAAAAAGAACACGAGAGGCAGTACTAGGGACCTAATCAGTATGAACATGATTAAGATATTGGAAATAGAGTTCAAAATAACAACTATAAAGAAACTAGCTGGGTTTGAAAAAAACACAGAAGACACTAGAGCATCCCTTTTAGGAGAAATAAAAGAACTAAAACCTAATCAAGTTGAAATTTAAAAAGGCTATTAATAAGATGTAATAAAAAATGGAGGCTCTAATTACTGGGAAAAATGAAGCAGAAGAAAGAATTGGTGATATAGAAGACCAAATGATGGTGAAAAAAGAAACTGAGAAAAAGGGATAAACAACTATTGGATCATAAGGGAATAAGTTGAGAGATAAATGATACTATAAAATGAAACGATAGTAGAATAATTTGGATCCCAGAAGAGGAAAGAGAGAGACAGGCAGAAGGTATATTGGAGCAAATTATAGCTGAGACCTTGCTTAATCTGTGGAAGGAAACAGGCATTCAAGTACTCAAAATCAATAAAAAACAGGTCAACACCACAACATATAATAGTGTAGCTTGCATATCTCAGAGGCAAAGAGAAAATCCTGATAACAGATCAGGACAAGAGGTCCAGAACCTACAATGATAGAAATATTAGACAGATATAAGACCTATCCACAGAGACCTGGCAGGCCAGAAAGGACTGGCATGATATATTCAGGGTGCTAAATGAGAAAAATATGCAGCCAAGAATAATTAATCTAACAAAATTGTCATTCAAAAAAGGAGAGTTAAAAAGCTTCCAGGACAGACAGAAATTAAAAGAATTTGTGATCACTAACCCAGCTCTGTAAGAAATATTAAAGGGGATCCTTTAAATGAGGAGAGAGCCCAAAAGTAACATAAACCAGAAAGGAACAGAGGCAATACACAGAAACAGTGACTTTACAGGTAATACGATGACACTAAATTCATATCTTTCAATAATTACTCTGAATGTAAATGGGCTATATGCCCCAATCAAAAGACACAGGGTATCATATCGGATAAAAAAGAAAGACCCACTTATATGCTGTCTGCAAGGGACTCATTTTAGGCCCAAAGACACCTCCAGATTTAAAGTGAGGGGTTGGATAACAATTTATCATGCTAACAGACATCAAAAGAAGGCTGGAATGGCTAATCCTTACCTCAGAGAAATTAGATTTTATACCAAAGACTATGATAAAATATGAGGAAGGCACTGTATCATACTTAAATGGTCTATCCAAAAAGAAGACCTAATAATTATAAACATTTATGCCCCAATTATGGGAGCAACTAATTATATAAACCAGCAATAACAAAATTAAAGAAACACATTGATAATAATACACTAATTGTAGGGGACTTTAACATCCCACTCACTGCAATGGACAGATCATCTAAGCAGAAGACCAACAAGGAAATAAAGGCTTTGAATGACACACTGGACCAGATGGACTTACCAATTATATTCAGAACATTTTATCCTAAACAAGAGAATACCCATTCTTCATGAATGTACATAGAACATATTCCAGACTAGATCACATACTGGGTCACAAATTAGGTCTTAACCAGTAACAAAAGATTGAGATCATCCCCTCCATATATTCAGACCACAATGCTTTGAAACTTGAACTAATCACAAGAGGAATTTTGGAAAAAATGAAAAAACATGGAGGTTAAAGTGCATCCTACTAAAGGATGAATGGGTCAATCAGGAAATTAAAGAAGAATTTTAAAAAATCATGGAAAAAATGAAAATGAAAACACAACTGTTCAAAATCTTTGGGATACAAAAGTTGGGCATAAGGAATAGCATGGAGGACATTAGGAAAGGAAAGGAAAATTGTATTGGGGGAAATCAGAGGGGGAGATGAAGCATGAGAGACTGTGGACTCTGAGAAACAAACTGAGGGTTTTGGAGGTGAGTGGGGGATAGGTGAGCCTGGTGGTGGGTATTAAGGAGGGCACATATTGCATGGAGCCTGGGTGTGATGCCTAAACAATGAATCTTAGAACACTGAAAAAAATAAAATAAAATATTAAAAAACTAAAAAAAAAAAAAAAAAGTGGGATATAGCAATGGCAGCCCAAAGAGAGAAGTATACAGCAAACCAAGAAAGTTCTCAAATACACAACCTAAACTTACACATAAGGCCTAGAGAAAGAACAGCAAATCAAGCTTAAATCCAGCAGGAAAAGAGAATTTATCAAGATCAGAGCAGATATCAATGTAATAGAAACCAAAAGAATACTAAAACAGATCAACAAAACTAGGAGTTGGTTCTTTGAAAGAATTAATAAGATTGATAAACTCCTGGCCAGACTTATCAAAAAGAAAAGAGAAAGGACCCAAATTAATAAAATCATGAATGAAAGAGGAGAGATCACAACCAACACTGAGGAAATACAAATAATTATAAGAACATATTATGAGCAACTATATGCCGACGAATTAGGCAACCTGGAAGAAATGGATGCATTCTTAGAGATGTATAAGCTACCAAAACTGAAACAGGAAGAAATAAAAAAAACAAACAGACCCATTACCAGCAAGGAAATTGAATCAGTAATCAAAAATTTCCCAACAAACAGGAGTCCAGAGCTGAATGGCTTCCCAGGGTAATTCTGCCAAATATTAAAAGAAGAATTAGTACCATATTCTTCTGAAGAAATGGAAGGAAAATTCCAAACTCATTCTATGAAACCAGCATTACCTTGATCTCAAAACCAGACAACGAGCCCACCAAAAAAGAGAATTACAGAACAATATATCTGATGAACATTGGTATAAAAATCCTCACCAAAATCCTAGCCAATAGGACCCAATGGTACTTTAAAAGGATTATTCACCACAACCAAGTGGGATTTATTCCTGGGCAGCAAGGGTGGTTAAACATCCTCAAATCAATAAACATGATAAACTATATTAATAAAAGAAAGGACAAGAAAGATATGATCCTCTCAATAGATGCAGAAAAAGCATTTGACAAAGTACAGCATACTTTCTTGATTAAAACTCTTCATAGTGTGGGGATAGAGGATATATATCTCAATATCTGGCTGGTATTAAAGAGGGCACATATTGCATGGAGCACTGGGTGAGATGCATAAACAATGAATTTTGGAACACTGAAAAAAATAAAATAAAAATATTTGATAAAGTGTACAAGATTTGAAATATGAAAGAAAGCTATCTTTGAAAAGCCCACAACAAATACCATTCTCAATGGGAATAAACTGGGAGCTTTTCCCCTAAGGTCAGGAACATGACAAGCATGTCCACTATTACCACTATTGTTCAACATAGTACTAGAAATCCTAGTCTCACCAACTGGACAACAGAAAGAAATAAAAGGCATCCAAATAGGCAAGGAAGAAGTCAAACTCTCACTCTTTTCAGATGACCTAATATTCTATATGGAAAACCCAAAAAACTCCAAACCAAAATTGCTATAATTCATACAGGAATCCAGCAAAGTGTCAGAATATAAAGTCAACGCACAGAATTCAGTTGCTTTTCTGTACACTAACAATGAGACAGAAGAAAGAGAAATGAAGCAGTCAATCCCATTCACGAACACACCAAAACTCATAAGATACCCAGCAATAAACCTAATCAAAAAGGCAAAGCATCTGTACTTGAAAACTATAGAACACTCATAAAAGAAATCAAGGAAGACACAAACAAATGGAAAAATGTTCCATGCTCATGGATTGGAATAACAAATATTGTGAAAATGTCTGTTACCTACAGCAGTCTATACTTTCAATGCAATCCCTATCAAAATACTATCAACTTTTTTTTTCACAGAGCTGGAACAATAATCCTAACATTTTTATAGAACAAGAAAAGACCCCCAATAGCCAAACAAATGTTGAAAAGGAAACCAAAGCTGGTGACATCACAATTCCTGACTTCAAGATCTATTACAGAGCTGTAATCATCAAGACAATATGGTACTTGCCCAAAAATAGACACAGAGATAAATGGAACAAAATAGAGAACTCAGAAATAGCCTCTCAATTCTATGGTCAACTAATCTTCAACAAAGCAGGAAAGACTGTCCAATGGGAAAAAAAAAACTGTCTCTTAGCAAATGGTGTTGGGAAAATTGGACAGTAACATGCAGAATGAAATTGGACCATTTTCTTACATCATACACAAAAATAGACTCAAAATGGATGAAAAATCTAAATGTGAGACAGGAGTCCATCAAAATCCTAGAGGAAAACATGGGCACCAACCTCTTTAACCACAGCCACAGCAACATTTTGCTAGAGGCTTCTCCAACAGCAAGGAAAATAAAAGAAAAAATGAACTATTGGGACTTCATGAAGATAAAAAGCTTTTGCACAGCAAAGGAAATAATCAACAAAATAAAAGGAAACCTAAAGAATGGGAGAAGATATTCACAAATGACATGTCAGATAAAAGGCTAGTATCCAAGATCTATAAAGAACTTACCAAACTCAATACCCCCCAAAACAAAAAATCCAGTCAAGAAGTGGGCAGAAGACATGAACAGATATTTCTCCAAAGAAAACACACAAATGGCCAATAGTCACATGAAAAAATGTTCAACATCACTGGGCATCAGAGAAATACAAATCAAAACCTCAATGAGATATGACCTCACATCTGTCAGAATGGCTAAAATTACAACTCAGGAAACAACAGATGTTGGTAAGGATGCAGAAAAAGGAAAAGCCTCTTACACCATTGGTGGAAATGCAAATGGTGCAGCGAGTCTGCAAAACCGTATGGAGGTTCCTCAAGAAGTTAAAAATAGAGCTACCTTAGGACCCAACAATTGTAGTACTAGGTATTTTTCCAAAGGATACAAAGATATTGATTTGAAGGGGCATAAACACCTCAATGTTTATAGCAGCAATGCCCACAATAGCTAACTATGGAAAGATCTAAGATCTGAGATGTCCATCGACAAATGAATAGATAAAGATGAAGTTTCATATATATATGTATATATACATGTATACATATACGTATACATATGCATATGCATGTATACGTATACATATGTATATGTGTGTATACATATATGTATATGTATGCATATGCACACATATATGTACATATAAATTATATACACATATATTATATGCATGTACATGTACACATATGTATACATGTACATGTATATAATATACATGTATATACACATATACATGTACATATGTATATTATACAATATACATATAATATTATATAATATACATATATATTGTATAATACAATACAATATTATACAATATACATATAATAATATTATACAATATACATATGTACATGTATACATATACATATGTTATAACATACATATATATACACACACACACTGGAGTACTACTCAGCCATCAAATATTGAAATCTTGCCATTTGCAACAATGTGGATGGAACTAGAGGGTATTATGCTGAGCAAAATAAGTCAGTCAGAGAAAGACAAATACCGGATGATTTCACTCACATGTGGAATTTAAAAAAAAAAAACAGATGAACATAGCGGAAGGGAATGAAAACTTAAATAACATGAAAACAGAGAGGGAGGCAAACCATAAGAGACTCTTAACTCTAGGGAACACACTGAGGGTTGCTGGAGGGGAGGGAGTGGCGGATGGGGTAACTGGGTGATGGACATTAAGGAGGGTACTTGATGTAATGAGCACTGGGTATTATATAAGACCAATGAATCACTGAACTCTACCCCTAAAACTAATAATACACTATATGTTAATTAACTGAATTTAAATTTAAAAATAGAAAAAAAATAAACTAAATATGCTATTACCATATGACCTATACATTCCTGAGCATTTGTCCTGAGATGTGAAAACTCATTTTCACCCAAAACCTGCATGTAAATATCCAGAACATCTTTATTCATAATAGCCAAACAAACAAAAAAAAAACTATCTGATAACTTTCAATGGAGTAATGGTCAAACAAACTGTGGTACATAAACATACCATGGAATACTACTCAACAATAAAAAGACATGAACTATTGATGCATACAACAATAACCTGGGTAAATCTTCAGAGAATAATGCTGATTGAAAGAAGCCAATGGCCACAGCTTATGTACAGTTCAATTTATATAATATTCTTGAAATTACAATAATATAGAAATGGAGAACAGTTGAGGTTAAAGAGGGAGTGGAGATAAGAGGAAAGTGGATGTGTCCATAAATGGGCAATATGAAGGATTCTTGAAATGATGGAAATGTTCTGTATCTTGACTGTATTCATGTCAATATCCCAGTTGCAATAATATACTACCACAATTTATATTAAGTTATCATTAGCAGAACTGGCTAAATGGTACAAAGAATCTCTTTTTATTATTTGTGACTGCATGTGAGTCTACAATTATCTCAAAATTAAAAATTTAATTTAAAAGGTTATCTGCAGTTTATTGCCAGCCCTGGGTGTGAACCACTCCTGTTGCCCTGCCTTTGGGAGGCTACTACTCTACCTCCAGTTTCTTAACAAAAAATAATCTAATTAGTATTGGATTTGCGTGTCCAAAGACTATGATTTTAGTGCTGGGGAGTACTATCATTGATTTTCATTAATCTAGGGTTTTTGGTTATTTTGAGGACCTTTAGTTGCTTATAGAATAGGGTAGAATGCAAAAAAAAGGAGGGGGAGGGGGAGAGTTAGAGGAAGGGGGAAGGAGGAAGAGGAGGAGAAAGAACATGACTATGATATAAGTGATGTAGAGGTGATGTATTTTTCTGCCTTTCTGGGGGTTCACTGCCACTCACCATATGATTCCATATATAAGTTCTCGCATATATAAGTTCTCCATATATAAGTTCTCTTAACATTATGCCTTGTTCCTCCAAAACACACAGACAGAAACAAGCCCTTTTCCTCCTTGCCCATGGGATAAAGTATAATCTTTTATGTTGTTCTTACTTTTTTCAGTGCTCAGACGTCACCCAGTCTTTATTCTCCATGTATGGCTTGCTGTGGACTTTCTGGTCTTACCCCCAATCCTGTAGGACCCTACCTTCCTCTCTTTTTATACATCTGTGTATTTCCTTCTTTCCTTCCTTTCTCCCCACATTCAGAGGATTCATGTGTACAACCACGTGTGCATGGATGCACATACCCACACACACACACACCTTTTCACAATTTGTTGATTTTAATTATCAATATTGGCATATACTGTAGATGTAAGATTTGGCCTCTAAACCCGTGGGCATTTCTCAGGGGCCAGACCTCGGAGATTCACAGATAGCTCTGAGGTCTTTGTCCTTGCTCTGAAGTTACTGCCAGGCAAGAATAGGGTAGGAGTCTTGGGGAGATGTTAAGGAGGTAGAAGAAGAGCTTGGGTATGGTCATATTACCCTGACACTGTCTCTGGACCTGAGTTGGAGGGCATCTTCCTCTTTTTCCTTTTGATCCTTGGGACTGGTTGTTCCATAACTTTGACAGGAATGTTTTGTTTCCTGGTCACCTTTGCCTTGTCAAAATTTCCCAGTGGTCTATCAAGGACACATGGCCTGTCCATGTATACCTCCTTCTAGGACAATGAGGAGCCATAGTCAGGCTTTGATTGGTCAGCAAGGTTATCATCTAGCCAATGGTAGCCCTGGGGGAGGGCCTTAGACATTGCCAAGAACCATCCTGACCTTTCCTTGGGTAGGGGGTGGTGCTGAGGAGGCCAAGATGCAGCTTGGACATAACAAAGCGTCATGGGGGGGGGGTGTTGGAGGGATGAATTTGAGGAAGCTTAGATGCATTGGTTGAAGAAAAGGCACATTTCTTTACTATCCATAAAGAACCAGCTGCAACCGACTATCTCATGTTCAGTTCTGGTGGGTCACATAGCAGGGAGAGTATTTCCAACAAACCTTTCCTCAAGGCCACCCATTTTAGTGGTTCATTGCATTCTCTCCCACCCTTCATTTACCATTAAGTAGTTTTTATAAGTTTTACCTAAATTCTGTCCAAAGTAATGTGGATGTATTCAAGTTTCTGTGGAGCTGTAACATTCCACTTCCCTCTGAAAATTTCTCTTATGAACCCCTCTATGAAAACCACTCATTTATTGGGTACTACCAGAAATATTTTCTATTTCCCACCCTTTTTTCAGTGTCTATGTAGCTTTCCTTAGATTTCTGTTTTCAAGTTTGAAATAGCTGCCTTCAGTCTGTCTTCAGTGAATAGACTTGTTCAACTGGGTATCTTAGTCTTGTTTCAAATCTGAGGGAGTTGTGTTCATCTCAGTAGGAATAGTACCCCGACTTGGGTTTTAACAGCATAGAAAGAATCAAGCAGGTATTTACAGGACAAAAGTCTGGCTTGACGTTTGCATGTGAGAAACTATACTCCACCCCACCCCCCAATCTCCCCAGGGAACACAGGGACTGAAAGCCTCAGTGTGAGGCAAACAGACTCAGCGTGGTGCAGAGTGAGGGTACCCAACCCTGCCTGCTAGAGTCCAGGGGAGGAGACCAGGCAGCGCCCACCCGGGGAACCTGCCACCCACTCCCAGCACATGATCCCTCCCCTCCCCCACGAATCCCATCCAGGACCCATCGCCGCGGAGGTGCTGTCAGCCCTAGGGGACCCCTTCCT
>NC_081575.1:3118829-3144759 GCF_022355385.1 Mustela nigripes | reverse complement strand
AACATCCCCAACTCCAAGATGTTGTTTGGACCTGGGGAGGAGACGTCTGTGGTAACACCCTCAATGATAGTTTCCCATGGGAATTCTGAAGTTGTGTGAGCAGTTGGGGAACTGTGGGTTTCATCCCAGGAGGTGGAAGGCCCAGGCAGTGGCAGGCTCCACATTTTGAATCAGTGAATGACACCCTCCAGCAACTTGATTATATATATAACTTGGTATTATATATATATAAAAATTTTAAAGGAAACATGGAAAAATTCTTCTGACAGATGGATTTCTGGTTGAATGCAGGCATATATATGCCATTTTCGGTTACTTCTTAATACTGTGCTCCTGGCCTCCTTGTTAAGGCTGCACATATATCCACCAGTACTCAACACTTACTTCTTCTAATCTGGTTTCAACCAGCTAGCAGCTCTCTAGTAACTACAGTTACTTATGACAAACAGAGCAAGCAGCTGAAAGAAATTTTGGGCCCAGGAGGCTAGGATTCCATGAATACATCCTACATGTCCTATATCAAACTGAATATCTCCATGATCCATTCTGTATCTAACTGGTAGACTGTTGACACTTCAGAAGCGAAACTTGTTACTCCAAATGAAGACTTCAACACAAACCTGCTCCATGAACGTGAGCAAGCCAGAGTAGTCTGGTGGAAATGAGAACTGTGAACCCAATTCCATCCACTCAGCACCCTTTCTTCCCCCTTGAGGCAGTGGGTCCCAACACCTGGCCACAGAACCCTGGGCTTAGCCCACTTGCCTGAGCATAGCTAGGAATGTTCTGTGCTAGAAGACTTCTCAGGCATGGACTTCCTTATAAGTTCCTGCACAGGGGTATAAATGTGGACTCCACTCTGTCCAATACTTTGAATGCTCGTTTTGCTTCCTATCTTTTCTTGCCATCAACTTGTAGCCTCCCAACCTCTGCATACCCAGCAGACTTTATCATCCCTTATCCCATTTCCCTAAGTCCTCATTGCCCACCACCCCTGAACTAGATACGCATATGACACACACTGCCCTCCTACTCAACTTTGCTTCTCTATTCTCAGTGCAAGACTGGTTATTCTCCTTCCAACAACCACCCCCACCCCCACGATTCTGCACAGTCTCTTCTCTCCTGCTAACACCAATCCCTGTCTCTTATCTTCCCAGACATGGGTTGGCTTCAAACTCTCCTCCAGAAAGAGGTCCCTTCTTGACCTGGTAGCCTCTCATCACTGAGTAGGTCCTCTCTATCTTTCCACTGGTACTTCCTTCTTTTGAAATTATTCTTAAATCATGTTCAAATATTCTCAAAAGAATGAGGAGTTTGGTTCATTTTGTTTTCACCTATGGCCGCTGTTCACAACAGGGCACACAGTCCCCTTGACCGATTTTCGGATTCCCTAATCTCAACCCAAATCTGTGTGATAGGGTGAATAATAACCCTCCTAAGTATACCCATATGTTAATTCCTTTAATCCGTGAATATTACTTTTATGACAAGAGGTATTTTGCAAATGCTATTAAATTGAGGATAGTGAGATATGGGGATTATTCTGGATTGTATACATGGGCCCTACATGTAATCACAAAAATCCTTCTTAGAGGGAAACAGAGGGATATTTGTAAAAGACAGAAGAGAAGAATATATTTATCACAAAAATAAAGTTTGAAATGCTGGAGTGATGTGCCTGCAAACCAAGAAACGTTGGCAGTTTTAGGAGTTGCAAAGAACTCGTTCTGCAGATTTTAGTAAAAACTCATTTTGATTTTCTGACTTATAGATCTTTCAGAGAATAAACTTGTGTGATTGTAAAATACAATAACTTTGCTAATTTTTTACCTTGTCAACTAGAAATATATATGATCTATTAAAACTTGTCTAGCTTAATCTCTTTTAAGAACATAATTGAAGTGTTTCCCATAAGAGTTAGGTGGGACATAGTTAAATTACTTGAAAACAGTATGATCCTTTTGAGTTTTGCTTTAAGGATTTTTAGGTGTGATGAGAGAGCAGGGTTTATTTAATCTATGGTCAAGAATTCTTCACTACTAAAGAAAAACTTTCTGGGTACTTTAACCAAAGTACTATGAATGATAAAATTTTCTGCTTTCTTGGGAACAACAATAATACCTAGCCCTATGTGAGCTCAGGAGGTCTCCTCTGCACCTTTTCCCTCTCCAGTATTCTGTAGTGCAAGCTCTAGCCACCTTGGTCTCCATGGTCTCCCAGTTCCATCTCAACAGAAGGAGACAATCCAGCTCCCCCACTGTTCATTGTGATCTATAGTCTCTCTCTAGGATGTAAGCTGGGAGCCATTGTAGGGTTTGCCTCATTAGTTCTTTCATTTATCTGAAATCACTGTCACAGCTATGTATAGAAGAATGAAACTCGACCAGTCTCTTATACCATACACAAAGATAAACTTGAAATGGATGACAGACCTCAATGTGAGATAGGAATCCATCAAAATCTTAGAGGAGAACATAGACAGTAATCTCTTTGACAAAAGCCACAGCAACTTCTTTCAAGACTCATCTCCAAAGGCAAGAGAAACAAAAGTTAAAATGAACTTTTGGAACTTTATCAACATCAAAAGCTTCTGCACAGCAAAGGAAACAGTGAACAAAGAGGAAACCCACAGAATGGGAGAAGATAGTCACAAGAGACACTACAGACAAAGGGTTGATCTCCAACATTTATAAAGAACTTTTCAAACTCAACACCCCCAAAAACAGACAATCAAGTCAAAAAATAGGAAGAAGATATGAACAGACACTTCTCTAGTGAAGACATACAAATGGTTAGAAGACAAATGAAGAAATGTTCATCATCATTAACCATCTGGGAAACTAAAATCAAAACCACATTGAGATACCACCTTACACCAGTTAGAATGGCAAAAATTAACAAGGCAGGAAACAACAAATGTTGGAGAGGATGTGGAGAAAGAGGAACCCTCTTATACTCTTGGTGGGAATGCAAGTTGGTATAGCCATTTTGGAAAACAGTGTGGAGATTCCTCAAAAAGTTAAAAATAGAGTCACCCTATGACCCAGAAATTGCACTACTGGGTGTTTATCCCAAAGATACAAATGTAATGAAAAGAAGGGCCATCTGTACCCCAATGTTCATATCAGCAATGTCTACAATAGCCAAATTGTGGAAAGAGCTGAGATGCCCTTCAATAGATGAATGGATAAAGAAGATTTGGTTCATATATACAATGGGATATTACTCAGCCATCAGAAAGAATGAATACCCAACTTTTGCATCAACATGGATGGGACTGGAAGAGATTATGCTGAGTGAACTAAGTCAAGCAGAGAAAGTCAATTATCATATGGTTTCACTTACTTGTGGAGTGTAAGGAGTAACATGGAGGACATTAGGAGAAGGAAAGGAAAAGTAAACTGGGGGAAATTGAAGGGGGAGAAGAAGAGTGAGAGACTGTGGACTTTGAGAAACAAACTGAGGATTTTGGAGGGGAGGGAGGTGGGGGATGGGTGAGCCTGGTGGTGGGTGTTAAGCAAGTCATGTATTGCTTGGAATACATGGGTATTGTATTGGGTGTTATATGTAAACAACGAATCTTGGAACACTACATCAAAAACTAATGATGTATTGTATGGTGACTAACATAACACAATAAAAAAAAAGAAATAACTGTTCCTTGATGCCTAATTCTAATAAATTAAAAAGTTTTCTTTTATATACATAAATACACATATGCACACACATATACAGGTATGTATACATATATATGTATTTATATACATATATACATATATATTAAAAATTTTATTTATTTGAGAGAGACATGCAGAGAGAGAGAGCCAGAGCTATGCAGAGGGACAGAGGGAGAGGGAGGAGACTCCCCACTGATTAACGAGCCTGAATTGGGGCTTGATCTCAGAACTCTGGTATCATGACCTGAGCTGAAGGCAGATGCTTAATTGACCGAGCCCCCCAGGAATGAATATATGTATATACACACACATATATATAAAATATAATGTATATATAATATTTATATATAATCAATAATATAATATATCAATTAATATATAATTAATTATTAATTATGTACATTATATACAATCATGTATTATATATTATATGTCATATATGCTATATAATTATATATGATTATTACAGATGAACAATGATTAATAATGATTAATATATAATTAATATAATATAATTAATAAAATTTAATTAATTAATATAATAAATATATACTTTTAGTTGTTTTAGTAGGTGTGTGTATTTGGTCCCTGTTGCTTCATATTGGCCAGAAGCAGAAGTCCTATCCTCCAAATTTAGAACCTAAATATTCTATGCATAACAAATGTCTGAACATTTCAAATTTATTCAAATTAAATAGGTGATGGGGATTAAAGAGTGCACTTGTTTTGATGAGCACCAGATGTTGTATGACAGTGTTGAATCATTATATTGTAAACAGGATCTAAATGTACACTATATGTTAACTAACTGGAATGAAAATAAAAACTTGAAAAAATTAGTATTTCTGAAAATGGGTCTGAAGATAGAGAGAAAAAGAGAGTGACCAATTAAATATACACTTAAAGAATATTTAGAGTGCCACACCCCCTCTTTACCTCAGCTTGGTAGATGGTTGACATGTTTACTCTCATCCCAAAAGATCTGAGGTTTTATTCCCTGGAGAGGTTTCTAAACTGCAGGATTCCAAGCACAAACCCTAAAACTAACCCTGATCTTAACTCTGACCCTAAACCTAAAACTACCCTTAACCAGCACCCCATAAACTCTGCCCCCAGACTTAGTTCTTGGCCTGAACATAACTCTGATAGAGGTTTCTGAATAGTACATTCCCTTACCCTAACCCTAACCCTAAGCCTAGATCTAAATATAATCCTAACCCAAACCCTAACCCTAACTCCTAACCACTAACCTCTCAACCAAACCATAACCATAACCCTAGTCCTAAATTTATCCCTCTGCAGAGGCCTCTGAACTGCAGTATAATAAGCACATACACTTACCCTGAACCTAACCCTAACCTTAAATCTTATTCTAGCCCTAAACTGAATCCAAATCCTGGATCTGGGGGAAAAAAAAAGATAATTTGGTATATTTAAAGAATGGATCATTACTCAGTCATTAAAAAGGAGTGAAATCTGGACATTTGTAATGACATGAATGGACTAGAGAGTAGTATTCTAAGCGAAAACCTAATATTAACCCAAACACTAACTGCTAACCCCTAATCCTAACCCTAAGGGGTTAGGATTCTCAGTTAGTGTTCTCTGAACCCTCTAGGGGAGAACTCTGCAGAGTTCTCTGAATTGCAGGCTAATAGGAACATATACTCACCCTTGCCCTAACCCTAAGCCTAACCTCTCTTTATAAGTATGTATACACATATGTATATGTATATATAATATTCAATTATTTACAATATTAGTCATAGACCATTTTATACACACACACACATACACAGAATATTAGTCATAAAAAGGCCATTATATATATTAATCATAGAAAAGAATGAAATCTTGGCATTTGCAATGAAATGGACAGAGCTTGAGTGTGTTATGCTAAGTGAAATAAATCAGTGAAAGAAAGACAAATACCATATGATTTCACTCATATGTGGAACTTAAGCAAAACAGATGAACATGGGGTTAAGGAAAAAGAGAGACCAAGAAACAGACTCATCTACAGAGAATAAACTGATGGTTACCAGAGAGGAGGTGGGTAGGGGAATGTGTGAGATGGGTGATGGAGATTAAGGAGTGTACTTGTGGTGATAAGCACCAGATGATGTATGGAAATGTTGAATCACTATATGGTACACCTGAAAGTAATATTACATTGTATGTTAACTTGAATTTAAATAAAAACTTCAAAAAAAAAAAAACAGAATTGAAAGACTGTGGGACACACACACGCATAGGTTCATGTAAACAAACACAACCAGGAGAGTAAACAGCAAAATAGTGACAATTGTTTTTCTCTTGATAGTGGAAGTATAATTTATTTAATTATTCTTTCAATATTTTCTAATCCCTTCTGAAACACATATAAATTCCCTTTATAATTATAAAATATTATAAATATGGGTGGGAGGTTGGGGGAACCAGGTGGTGGGTATTAGAGAGGGCACGGATTGCATGGAGCACTGGGTGTGGTGCAAAAACAATGAATACTGTTATGCTGAAAATAAAGAAAGAAAGAAAGAAATGAATAAATAAATAAATAATTTAAAAAATAATAAAATAAAAAAATGTGACTTATACTACCAAAAATAAACATTCATTCTCTAGATAGTTCATTTCCAATATTGACCAACCTCTTGCTGGATTCTATTTAGTCTCCAGTATGCTTATTATTTGTATAACTTGAAAGAAACAAAAAACTTTGAAATCCAACTAGTCAGCTACATGGAATCACACAACTTTCAGACTTTAACACAGTGCCACAGATTAGAATCTACCTTATTTATGAAGCCCTCCCTCATTACAAAGTATTAACTAATATTTTAAAGGGAAAATTATATTTATACTTAAACCATATTCCATATAAGACAGTTAGATTGAATATTTACATAAAGATTTGTGCATAGGGCCGCCTAGGTGGCTCAGTGGTTAAAGCCTCTGCCTTCGGCTCAGGTCATGATCTCAGGGTCCTGGGATCGAGCCCCACATTGGGCTCTCTGCTCAGCAGGGAGCCTGTTTCCCCCTCTCTCTCTGCCTGACTCTGCCTGCCTGCCTCTCTGCCTACTTGTGATCTTTGTCAAAAAAAATAAAATAAAATCTTAAAAAAAAGGACCTGTGCAAAGGCAAGAGTAATTATAATGATCACATTCATTATTACATGTTATTTATATGTCTCTTTTCCAAGTTCATAATAAGCCAATACAATTATTTTTTAAAACGTGCTTCAGTCCATACTGCCATTAATTTCCAGTATTGCCTGAAAACATTTTGATTTAAACAGTCCTTGATTTTCATAAGAACAATGCAAGAAAAAGAGTGCAAAGAAGAAAGCAAAGGCAAATATCTCATTCATACATGTGTATATCCATGACATGTTGAAATAATACTACTTAGGGTATTTTCTGTTAAGTAAAATACATCAGTAGAATTTTTAAAAAGAACAATGCAAGATTTTCATGAGTATGACCAGCAATTTCCTTCATAAGCAATTAAACAACACATAGTTTTGTAAGTTAACAAGTTATTATCTTTCACAACATGAATACCATGTGAAAAGAACTGTAATTCATAATTCTGTTAAAATTTCTTCTGTAATTGTTATGCGCTTTTCCTTTTTCAGAACTACACTTCTTTTTTTCTCCTGTGAATACTTTAATTTTTGTTCCATAAGCTTTTTTTGGAAAAACTAATAAGCCCCTGAGTTTCACTAAATTATTTTGATTAAAAATTGTTTCTACAGATTTTCAGTTATAAAATATATACATATAATTTTTACAATGGAACAATCTTATAATATTTTTATTTTTCTAATTTTAAAATGTGGATTTACATTATCAAAAAAAGGATAAAATGAAAAAAGTAGGTACTAATATTTTTGCTGATATCCTTTTCTTGACAATACTATTTTATATTTAATCAGAATTTTCCCCTTGCAAAATAAAAAAATAAATTATTTTTCCACATTCTCACTTTGTTTCCTTATATGCATTTGCTGTATATCTAAAAGATTTGCTGGCTACTTCACACTTTTAAACAATTACACATTACTATTAGGCCATAATCTGATTTTATGTGTTCCGTCATTTCATCCTTCCTCAAAACTGCTGTATCATATATACCTTGTTCTTTATGTATAGTTTTCTGTACTTTATAATAACGTTTTAAATTCCAGTAGCGTTGGGGTGCCTGGGTGACTCAGTGAGTTAAACCTCTGCCTTCTGCTCAGGTCATAATCCCAGAGTCCTGGGATGGAGCCACGCATCGGGCTCTCTGCTGGGCAGGTAGCCTGCTTCCTCCTCTCTCTCTGCCTACTTGTGATCTCTGTCTGTCAAATAAATAAACAAAATTTAAATTCCAGTAGCGTTAACATACAGTGTTGTATTCGTTTCAGGTGCGCAGTATAATAATTCAACACTTACATAACATTAGTTTCTTTCTTTGTTTTTAAGATTTTTATTTATTTATTTGACAGAGCTCACAAGAAGTAGGCAGAGAGGCAGGCAGAGAGAGAGGAAGGAAAGCAGACTCCCTGCTGAGCAGAAAGCCTGATGCGGGGCTTGATCCCAGGACCTTGGAATCATGACCTGAGCCAAAGGCAGATGTTTAACCTACTGAGCCACCCAGGCACCCCAGGAAATAACTTTTTCTAAACACTGACACAATTTTATCTGTTTAAAATATCTTTATATTGAAATAAACTGATATGTCTTGATTTTGGAAAAAATAAAATAAATAAAAATAATAAAAATTAAAATTAAAAATTAACTCTTCTAGTTCCTTTGCCCTTTGATAAACTTTTGAATCAGATTTCCTTTATCTATAAAAACTGCTCAGATTTTGATCGGCATTTCTTTGACTTTATAAATCATTTTGGTGAGAATTGACCACTTCACTATGTTGAATGTTTTAGTTCATGTTTTCTCCATTTATTCAGTTCTTTGACTCTGCCATTAGCATTTTGTAGTTTTCAACATACAGATACTATCTTTGGTTTTATATATATATGTATATATACATGTACATATATATATATATCGCTTAAAAAATGAAATATTTTTTAATTTTTTTTAAAAAATTTCATTTTTCAAGCTATTGAAATGGTATTTAGAAAATTTGTGTTCCAATATTTATTGTTATATGGGACTATGATTTATGTTTATGTGTTGACCTTCTATCCTACTATTTTACACTTGTTAGTTCTAGGAGTTTTTAATAGTTTCCTTGAAAATTTTTTTATTGTGTTATGTTAGTCACCATACAGTACATCATTAATTATTGATGTAGTATTCCAAGATTCATTGTTTACATATAACACCCAGTGCTCCATGCAATATGTGCATAGACAATTGTGTCTTCTGAGAATAAGGACACTGTTGTTCATTCTACATTGTATACCTCTTATTTATGTTTCTTGCTTTATTCCAAAGGTAAGAATTCTACACAATCTTGAATAAGAACAGTGAGAGTAGACATCCTTGCCATGTTCCTGATTCGAAGAGAAAGACATCCAGTCTTTTACTAAAAAGTTTGATATTAGCTGTAGGTTTTTTGTAGATATCCTTTACGATGTTGAGTAAGCTCCTTTTTTTGTTGTTGTTTTCTGAGTATTTTTATTATAAGTGAATATTGTGTGTTATTTTGAAATGTCTTTTTTGCTTTAATTGAGATGATTATAAAATTATTTAGTCTGTTAATATGGTTTATCATACTGATTAATTATGATACTGAACCAGCCTTGCATTCCCCAGATAAATCCCATTTAATTGTGTTGTATTATTATTCTTATATATTGCTGGACTCCATTTGGTATTATTTCATTGGGGCTCATTGCATCTAGTTCATGAGGAGTATTGATCTGTACTTATCCTCTTCTTAGGCTATTTTATCTTGGTCTTAATATAAAGGTAATGATAACCCTATAAAATCAATCACAAAAATCTTCTATTCTATTTTCTGGAAGAGATTTTATAGAATTGGTGATAACTCTTCAAAACTTTGGGAGAGGGGCACCTGGGTGGCTCAGTGCCTTTGGTTCAGGTCATGATCTCAGCTTTCCAAAGAAACAGCTTTTGGTTTCCTCTATTCATTTTTTAAATTTCATCAATTTCTTATCTTTTATTTCCTTTCTTCTGCTTGCTTTGTTTTTTTTCTTTTTTTCACAGTTAAGGTAGAAGCGTAGATTATTGAATTGAGATCTTTCATTTTTCTTTATCTAAGCATTAGATGCTATCATGTCCCCTCTAAATACTCCTTTAGCTGCTTTCCACAAGTTAAGATATACTGCACTTATTTAATTCACTTCAATACATTTTTATTTTTTTAAGACTTTCTCTTCGACCCATTGATTAAGAATGTGTTGCTTAATTTCCAAGTGTTATGGTATTTTTCCCACTGTATTTTTACTGATTTCTAATTTGATTTCATTATGTTCAGATAATAGAGTCTTCATGGTTTCAGGTTTTGAAAATTTGTTGATGCTTGTTTTATTACCAAGAATATTGTCTGCTTTAGTGACTATTCCATATGTGCCTGGAAAATATGTATTTTGTTGGTAATGGGTAAAGTGATATTTGTTCCATATGTATTTGATTCCTGCATGCGTAGCTGGAGTTGAACTGAGGACTTGATACACCATCTGACGGAATTCCTTTCTCGCATTCCCTCTTCTCAGAGATCTCCACCTTACTCTTGTCCCTAAGGGGCTCCCTTTCGGTTTTCTAGCTAGAAAGTGGGTCTGTAGTCTAGCCACTATACTGTACACTTCCTTTGAATGGTTTTTCATTAATGGCTACATTGTGGGAAAATAAAAAATAGCAAAAGGGAGTCCTCTCACAACACACTTTTTAGATCAACATTCTTGTTAGAGAGATGAATTCCCTGAGAGTTTTAGGTGCCTACACAGCTTTTGCTGATGCTTCCACCACAAGATAATAGCTAATTGATACTCTAGTTTTACTTATTTTTGAGTTTTATATAAGTGGAATCATATAGTATATAGTCTTTTAGGTCTGGCTTCTTTAATGTGGTATTATGTTTGTGAGATTCATCCATGTTGTTGATATAACATTACTTTATTCATTCCCATTGCTGTTTAGTTTTCTATTGTATACATAACCACCATTTAAAAAGTTTATCTTACTAGTAACGGATATTTGAGGTTTTTCTAATTTGAGGCATTATGGATGATCCTACCATTAAAATCATTAAAAATGTTCCAGAGTAATTTCTGAGATATGGTAGGAACATGTTTTCAAATCTAGTACTGTATAGCGTCTAACATAACATTAAAAAAACAAATCTAGTAAATAATGCCCTAATATTTTCCCAGAGATTATAACAATCTACACTCCTACTAGCAAGGTTTAGGTCTTATACTGGTGCTCTACATCCTTATTGACACTTGATTTTGAAAATTATTTTATCAATCCTGGTTGGCATGTTTTATCTAGTATTTTATAGTGGTTTAAATCTGTATTCCTGCATTTGCTAAATAGGTTGACCACCATTTTATATGCTTATTTCCAATTTGTACATCTTCTCTTATGAAGAGTCTGTTTTAGTCTCTTGCAAATTTTAATATTGTGCTATCTTTTCAGTATATGAGATTCTAAAATTTCATAAATGTTGTAGAATCTAGGTGGTTGGTTTATGTGCATTTATTATATAATTCATTCATTTTTTTGGTATTTGAAAATTTTTATAATGAAATGTTGAAAAAAATCTCCATTGTCACCCACCATTCTATGTTGGGTACATAATACTGTAGTGGAGAAAGTCAGAGGCAAGAATAAAATTTTTCCTTCAGAGGTAAAATGAAATTAAACACCCTACCTCACCCACAGTCATTATTACTCCTACACAGATCAAGCATTGAAGATATGTGATTTTCCAAAATCTTACAAGGGGCACTTAATTCCAAGTAATATAGAAGATAATTACAATATAGATTTCTAGTATTCCATTTTTCCATCTGCAAGGAGAGCCTCACTGAATTTCAGCTCAAAAGCCACTTCCAGAAACTCACCGTGAGGGCCTATCCCTTGAGGGCATTCTTAATGCAAAAGTATATCAGGCAGTGCCCAGCCTGAAAAACAGAGGGGAGGTTAAGTACAGAAAATTGTTACATAGCTAATGAACAAGTGGAGTGAGGCAACTCAGGGAAGACCACCTCTAGGTCTGGAGAGACAATGGAGAAAGTGGAAAAACCTGAGAAAACTAGAAGCTAGTGTCATCAATTAAGAACCACAGTAGGGGGGCTCCTGGGTGTTGTATTCAGTTAAGCATCCAACTCTTGGTTTCAGCTCAGGTCCTGATCTCAGGGTCATGGGATCTGTTGAAATTGAGCCCCATGTTGGAGCCCTGTGGGCATGGAGCTGTGGAATCAAGACGCACTGAACATGGAGCCTACTTAAAGATTCTCTCTTTCTAACTGGTGTAAGGTGATATCTCAATGTAGTTTTAATTTGAATCTCCCTGATGGCTAGTGATGATGAACATTTTTTCATGTGTCTGATAGCCATTTGTATGTCTTTATTGGAGAAGTGTCTGTCCATATCTTCTGCCCATTTTTTGATATGATTGTCTGCTTTGTGTGTGTTGAGTTTGAGGAGTTCATTATAGATCCTGGATATCAACCTTTTGTCTGTACTGTCATTTGCAAATATCTTCTCCCATTCCGTGGGTTGCCTCTTTGTTTTGTTGACTGTTTCCTTTGCTGTGCAGAAGCTTTTGAATTTGATGAAGTCCCAAAAGTTCATCTTTGCTTTTGTTTCCTTTGCCTTTGGAGACATATCTTGAAAGAAGTTTCTGTGGCTGATATCGAAGAGATTACTGCCTATGTTCTCCTCTAGGATTCTGATGCAAAAATTAGCAAGACAGGAAACAACATGAGTTGGAGAGGATGTGGAGAAAGGGGAACCCTCTTCCACTGTTGGTGGGAATGCAAGTTGGTGCAGCCTCTTTGGAGAACAGTGTGGAGATTCCTCAAGAAATTAAAAATAGAACTTCCTTATGACCCTGCCATTGCACTCCTGGGTATTTACACCAAAGATACAGATGTAGTGAAAAGAAGGGCCATCTGCACCCCAATGTTTATAGCAGCAATGTCCACGGTCGCCAAACTGTGGAAAGAACCAAGATGCCCTTCAACGGACGAATGGATAAGGAAGATGTGGTCCATATACACTATGGAGTATGATGCCTCCATCAGAAAGGACGAATACCCAACTTTTGTAGCAACATGGACGGGACTGGAAGAGATTATGCTGAGTGAAATAAGTCAAGCAGAGTCAATTATCATATGGTTTCACTTATTTGTGGAGCATAACAAATAGCATGGAGGACATGGGGAGTTAGAGAGAAGGGTGTTGGGGTAAATTGGAAGGGGAGGTGAATCATGAGAGACTATGGACTGAAAAACAATCTGAGGGGTTTGAAGTGGTGGGGGGGTGGGAGGTTGGGGTACCAGATGGTGGGTATTATAGGGGGCACAGATTGCATGGAGCAGTGGTGTGGTGAAAAAATAATGATACTGTTATGCTGAAAATAAATAAATTTTTAAAAAAAGATTCTCTCTTTCCTTCTGCCCCTACCCACATCCTCTCTAAAATAAGTAAATAAATCGTAAAAAAAAAAAAAAATAACAACTGCCCACTAAACTTGGGACAGTCTAGTTGGACTTTGGACCCGGGATCCAGGAGGGAATTGATAGGCTGTTCAAAGATAAGAGAAAGGAAGGAGTGTTCTGGTTTCTCCCCTTCTGTTACACACCAGTCTTACACATCACAGCCTCTTGTTGACTGAATCTATATGAAAGTCTGTTAGAAAGGTAATCTGAGACACATAATTCCCTGAAATGCAGAGCAGTGGATGCAAAGGCCAGGGAAATCATATGACAGGAAACAAGCTAATGATTGGCATAGTGGGAGTTCTCTCTTTCTTTTTCTTCTTCCCTCCCCCGCCCCCCGGGAGGTTTTGTTTAAGATTGATTTTTTTTTATTCCTTAAATATTTAGAAAATTTTGCTGGTGAAGATATCTGAGTCTGGAGTCCTTTCTGAGGAAATTTTAAATTACTGATTCAATTCCTTCAATACTTATATAAATATTGGGATTTACAAATTCCTTGTAAATTTTGGTGAGTGTATTCATCAGGATTTTGACAATTTTATCTAAAATTCCAAGTTTATTAGCAAAAGTTGTTTTTCTATTTCAAGTTTTCATTTAAATTCTAGTTGTTAACATATATGGTAAAATTGGTTTTAGGTGTTCAATTTAGTGATTCATTACTTACATATAACACACAGTGCTCATCACAAGTGCCCTCTTTAATATCTATCACTCATCTAGCCCATCCCCTGCCCACCTCCCTCGATCAACCCTTGGTTGCTTCTCCATAGTTAAGAGTCTCTTATGGTTTCCTTCCTTCTCTCCCTTCTTTTTTCCCCCTTCCCTTGTGTTCATCTGTTTTGTTTCTTAAATTCCACATGTGAGTTAAATCATAGGGTATTTGTCCTTTTTTGGCTGACTTATTTTGCTTAGCATAATGCACTCCAGTTCTATCCCTGTTGTTGTAAATGGCAAGATTTCATTCTTTTGATGGCTGAGTAATATTCCATTGTATATATGTACCACATCTTCTTTATCCTTTCATCTATCAATGGATATTTGGGCTCTTTCCATAATTTGGCTGTTGTGGATAATGCTGCTATAAACATCGGGGTGCATGTACCCCTTCAAATCAGTATTTTTGTATCCTTTGGATAAATACCTAGTAGTGAAATTGCTGGTTTGTAGGTAGTTCAATTTTTAACTTTTTGAGGAACCTCCATACTGTTTTCAAGAGTAATTGCACCATTTGCATTCCCACCAACAGCGTAAGAGGATTCCCCTTTCTCTGCATCCTCACGGACATCTGTTGTTTCCTGTGTTGTTAATTTTAGCCATTCTGACAGGTGTGAGGTGGTATCTCATTGTGGTTTTGATTTGTATTTCCCTGATGATGAGTGATACTGAGCATCTTTTCATATGTCTGTTAGCCATCTTGATGTCTTCTTTGGAAAATGTCTATTCATGTCTTCTGCCCATTTCTTAACTGATTATTGATTTTGGGGGTGTTGAGTTTTATAAGTTCCTTATATATTTTGAATAATAACCCTTTATCTTATATATCATTTGCAGATATCATCTCCCATTCTGTAAGCTGTCTTTTAGTTGTGTTTATTGTTTCCTTCATTGTGCAGAAGATTTTAATCTTGATGAAGTCCCAATAGTTCAGTTTTATTTTTGTTTCCCTTGCCTCCAGTGACATGTCTAGTAAGAAATTTCTGTGGCTGAGGTCAAAGAGGCTGCTGCCTATGTTCTCTTCAAGGATTTTGATGGTTTCCTATCTCAGATTTAGCAAAAGTTATTTTTAATAACATTCATGATTTTTAAATTTTCTCCTTTTATCATTCTTGATATGAACTATTAGTACATTTTTGATTCTTTAAATATGTCTAACTAGGATTTTATCAATTAAAATATTTTATCCAATTATTTAATTAATTAATTTATTTATTTTTAAATAATCTGCACACCCCATGTGGGGCTTAAACTCACAACCCTAGGTCAAGAGTCACATGCTCTACTGACTCAGTTACCTAGGCTCCTCTAGAGTTTTATCATTTTTTTTTACATTTTTTTTATTTTTTATTTATTTTTATGGAAAGAACCTAGATGTCCATCAACAGATGAATGGATCAAGAAGATGTGGTATATATACACAATGGAATACTATGCAGCCATCAAAAGAAATGAAATCTTGCCATTTGCGACAACATGGATGGAACTAGAGCGTATCATGCTTAGCGAAATAAGTCAAGCAGAGAAAGACAACTATCATATGATCTCCCTGATATGAGGAAGTGGTGATGCAACATGGGGGCTTAAGTGGGTATCATTTTTTTTTAAAGAACAAACTTGGCTTTCTTCTATGTTATGCTTATTTTCTATTTCATTAACTTATGCTCATTATTATTTGTCCAACTATATTTGTTTTTATTGGATTTACTTTTCTATTGTTTCTTAATTCCTTAGGATAAATGCTTAGCTAATTGATATTCAGCCTTCCTTCTTTTCTTTTCTTTGTTAATTATTTTTATTCACATATAATGTATTATTTGCCCCAGGGATAAAGGTCTGTGAATCGTCAGGCTTACACATTTCACAGCACTCACCATATCACATACCCAATGTCCATAACTCAACCACCCTCTCCCCAACCCCCTCCCCCCAGCAACTCTCAGTTTGTTTGTGAGATTAAGAGTCTCTTATGGTTTGTCTCCCTCACGATCCTATCTTGTTTCATTTTTTCCTTCTCTACCTCCCAAGCCCCCCTGCCTGGCCTCTCAAATTCCTCATATCAGAGAGATCATATGATAATTGTCTTTCTCTGATTGACTTCCTTCTTTTCTAATACAATTCTTCCTTGACTTACAATGGAGTTTAAGTCCTGATGAATCCATCATAGTTGAAATATTAAAAGATTAAAAGCATTTAATACCTCTAACTTACTAAACATCATAACTTAGCTTAGCTTTCCTTAAACATGTTACAACACTTAACATGAACCTATAATTGGACAAATCAACTCACACAAAGCATACTTCGTAATAAAGCATTAAATATCTCATGTAATGTATTGAATACTGTACTGAGAGTTAAAAAAAACAACAACAGAATGTTTGCATGAGGACAGAATGGTTGTACATGTATGGGTTTTTTACCCTTATAATTGCATGGCTGACCAGGAACTGTAGCTCACTGCTGCTGCCGAACATCAGGAGAGAAGATTTTACTATATATTGCTAGCCAGGAAAAAGTGAAAATTCAGAAATTTCAAGTATAGTTTCTCCTGAATGCAAATCACTTTCACACCATTGTAAAGTTGAAAAACCATAAATAAAACAATGATAAGCCAGGGAATGGTTGTACATACATTTCACCTATGAATTTTTCCTTTACAAACGACTTTTTTTCTGCATCTCACAGATGTTCTTATGTAGTATTTTCATTTTCATTCCACTCAAAATATTATTTAATTTCCATTGAGATATTCTTTGACCTATTAGATATTTAGAAGTGCATTTCTTTTTTTTATTTTTAATTTTTTATAATATAATATATTTTTATCCCCAGAGGTACAGGTCTGTGAATCTCCAGGTTTACACACTTCACAGTAGAAGTGCATTTCTAAATCTCTAAACCCATGGGTATTTTCCAGTTCTCTGTTATTTTTCTAGCTTAATTTTGTTGTAGATATCATTCTATCTGAGAGACAACACAGGTAACAAAAACATACTTTATATGATTTCCATCCTTTGAAATATGAGGTTTGCCATATGATCCAGCATATAGACAACTTTGTAAATAATCCATGATCACTTGAAAAGGATGTGAATTCTGCATTTGTTGTATGCAGTGTTCTACAGATATCCATTAAGTCGAATTCCTATTTGTGTTGGTCAAACATTCTATGTGTTTACATAATTTTTTTTTTTGGTCTAGTTGATCTTTTAGTAATGGAGAGAGATGTGAAAAAATCTCATACTATGACTGCCAATTTGCCTATCTCCATTTTTAGTCTTACTGATTTTTATTTTATATGCTATATTTTTATATTATATTATTAGATAAATACAAAATTTGAGAAGTTATAGCTTCTTTGTGTCTTGAAAATTTAGCATTAATAACTGTCTTCTTGATTTCTAGTAATGCTTTTCACTATGAAGTTAACTTTGAAATTAATATAGCTATTCTGACTTCCTTGTGATTTGTGGTTTTTATATCATATTGTCATTCTTTTACTTTCCACTTTACTGTATTCTTATATGTTATATGTATCTCTTTTAAATACCACTTAATTCACTGTTAATGTAATTACTTAAATATTTGGGTTAAAATCAATCATCTTACTTTTTGTTTCATTTTTGTCTCACCCATGCTATGCTATTTTTCCCTCTTTCCTTGCATTCTTTTTGAATTGGTTAGTTTTTTCTCCCTGATTTTTCTCTCAAGTAACTTGGAAGCTATGCATCCTTGTACTATTGTTTTTGTGGTTATCTAAAATATTACTTTATATTTGTTTGACTTAACAAATGCTTGTATAAATTAGTAATTATACCCTTTTCTCTAATAATGCAAGGGACTTGGTTAACTTAGTTAACTTAGTTAACAAGTTAACTCTATTTAACTCTTCCTACTTCCAAGTATTTGTTGTTGTTTAATTATATATTTTTATTATACACACATATACATATATACACATATATGAGTATGAATAATTATATTGTTTTACACAGTAAATATTTATTTAAATTTATCACTAAAGTATTTACCATTTCTTTTGTTCTTTGTTACTCCATGCATCTTTGGGCTTCCAAC
This sequence comes from Mustela nigripes, assembly GCF_022355385.1. Classification (NCBI taxonomy): domain Eukaryota; kingdom Metazoa; phylum Chordata; class Mammalia; order Carnivora; family Mustelidae; genus Mustela; species Mustela nigripes. The sequence continues at coordinate 3,126,642 of NC_081575.1, read as the reverse complement.
TGGAATCATTTTTCTTCTGCTGGAAAAACCCATTTTGGTATTGCCTTTAGGAAAGAGCTGATGGTGATAAATTTGCTTGGTTTTTGTTTGTTTGAAAACATCCTTATTTTACCCTTTAAAAAATTATTTATTTGAGAGAGAGAGAGAGAGAGCATGCACGAGAGAGCATGTGTGAGGGTAAGGAGCAGATGGAGAGGGAGAAGCAGACTCCCTGCTGAGCATTCTGACCTGAGCCAAAGGCAGATAGTTAACCGACTGAGACACCTAGGCACCACTTACCTTCATTTTTGATATTTTCTCTGGACATAGAATTCTACATTGGAAACTGTGTTTCTTTTGTGTTTTTCAAAGCATACCATTATATTGTGCCTTCCACAGTTTCTGTTGAGAATTTTAGTAGTCAGTTTAATTATTGCACTTTTGAAGTGTGGTAGACTGAATAATGCCCCCCCAACATGATACAGTTGTTCTAATCCCTAGAACTTCATTTTGCTATTTTCTGTGGCAATTTAAAGATCTTGAAATGGGAGGTTTTCCTCAATTATACAGGTGGGCTCCAAGTGTAATCACAAGTGTCTATATAAGAGAGAAGCATAGGGAGATCTGACAGAGACAGAAGGAAAGGGGGCAATGTGACTACAGAGGCAGAGACTGGAATGATGCAGCTACAAACCAAAGAATGCTGGCTGTCACATGAAGCTGGAAGAAGCAAGGAACAGATTCTCCCCTAGAGCATCTGGAGGGAGGATAACTGTGCTGATGCCTAGATTTTGGCCCAGTACTACTGATTTCAGATTAATGATCTCCAGAACTGTGAAAGAATACATTTCTGTTGCTTTAAGTCGCCGATTTTGTGGTAATTTGTTACAACAGCCATGGGAAATTAATATATGAAGGTAATTTGTTTTCTTATTTCAGTCTTTGGCTTGATCTTGTCATTAGTACCAGTTCCCTAAAAAAACTTTCAATCTATTGTTTCATTTCCTTGAACATATAAAACATGGTTATTTTAAATATGTGACTAATGATTCCTAAAGTTAGAGCTTTCTGATTCCATTTCAATTATGTCAACCTATTCAAATTTTTATTATTGTTATCTCCTATATTGGGAGTCTTTCCTCACTGAACTGGAAGGAGAAAGAGGGGGAGCAGTCTTCATTGAAATACTATAGATCCTTGCCCTTTATGGATTATTTGTAGATGTTCTTGAAAAGATGTTTCTTCATTTTCTGCTCTTTCTCAGAACCATTTCCAGAGGTTTTAAATGAGTGTTGGTTTTGTTTTTGTTGTTGTTGTTTGTTTGTTTAGTTTTCACCCTTTCCCTGGGGAGAAGGTCGGCAGAACTCCTCACACTGTCATGCAGGAAGATGATCTCTCTCCTTTATTTTTAAATTAGCAAAACTCTGCAGAGTCCTCAGGTCAGTACCTTTTTACCAGTCTTCTCCAAAGTTCATGTATATGAATGTTTTTCTTCCATGGACTTTTGACCAAATGTTTGCTGTTAATTTGGCTACTATCTAGAGTATTTGCCTTTTCTCTCATTGTGTCTTGGGTTGAGATCTAGTCAAGGTCTGAAAATAGAGCATAATCACTTTTCCTATGAAGTTCTAACATTTCCTGACATGGAATTAATACCACACTTCTCCTGATGGGTTGAATTTGAATTTTGACCAGCATGTAGCTGCCTGTTAGTTGTTCCTTTACTATCAGTCAAACTTGGTGATAAAGATGGGAAACATTTAAGTGACCTTGCTGCAGGCTGCTGTTATTCATAAAATATGAAACAGATTTGAAATTCATACCAAGGTTAGGTCCCTATTACAAAGCAATCATTTTATTTTTAGAGGAGCTTCTGAAACATTGTAAAGCCTATTCTTCTGGCAAAGGAACAACTTACTGTGCCTGAGTCCTTGCAGAACTGATTCTACCTTTTGAGAAGTGCCACATGAAGCTCTTGTGCACTTTGGATCACCCATCTTGTCCATTTTATGAGATTTCTCTCAAGTACCCTACTTTAAATGTGAATATTTGACCTTGGAAAAAGTCGTAACACTGCATCTCCCCTTGAGTTTATACTTATTTCAGTGGGAATTATCCAGGGTTTACTTGTCTGCCTTTAATTCAGGTCCTTATCAATTTCACTGGATTCAACACAAAACCACATTTATCAAAGAATTAAGCATGCCACATGATTACTGAATTCAAACTAAGAGTGTGATAGTCAAGCTAGATTGAATGTGCCCTACAGGGTAAGGCAAACGTCACAGTTGAAATTTCCATTCTCAGATCTTTCATTTTCAAGGAGAGTCTGTCCTGACCATCAATTAAGAGGTACAAGGTCTCATGGATTTCCTTTCTGACTTGGACTCCAGGTACACTCCTTTGTGCAAAGACCGAGAATTTAAGTTATGCAGAGAAAAATCTCACCTGCATTGGGATGCCTGGATGGCTCAGACAGTTAAACGGCTGCCTTCAGCTTGAGACTTGATCCCAGGGTCCTGGGACTGAGTCCCACATGTTTGTGGGGGGCGAGGGGTGTCCTTGATCAGCGGGGAGTCTGCTTCTCCCTCTGGCTCTTGCTCATCCTCTTGTGCGTGCTCTCTCTCTCTCTCTGACAAATAAATAAATAAAATCTTAAAAAGAAAAGTCTCACCTGCACAATCTTATCCAAACCATCAACAAATGAATACTCACCATTTGCATCGACATGGATGGAACTGGAGGGTATTATGCTAAGTGAAATAAGTCAAGCACAGAAAGCCAGTAATCATATGGTTTCATTCATATGTGGGATTTAAGGAATAGTACAGAGGGCCACAGGGAAGGGAAGGAAAACTGAATTGGAAGGGGTCAGAGACGGAGACAAACCATGAGAGACTCTAGACTCTATGGGAAACAAAGGCAGGGTTATAGAAGGGAGGGGGTGGGAGGGATGGGATAACTGGGTGATGGTATTGAGGAAGACACGTGATATAATGAGCACTGGGTGTTATACAACACTAATGAATCGTTGAACATGACATCAAAAACTAATGATGTACTATATGCTGGCTAATTGAACAACATTTTTAAAAAAGTTATTGGTTCAACCTTAACAATTTCCATTACTGATGTACTTTTCAGTCTCTCTTCATAGTGGTCCCAACCACCATGAACTCTCTCACCTGCACTATTGCAATAGTCTCCTAAGTGATATCATTGTATATGCTCTTTTCCATTGATGGATCAAATTTAACACTGTATCTTGGGAGACTCTTTTAAAATGAAATCAGATCAGGTCATTTCTCTGTTTAAGAGCCCTTGCATTCAGAGCAGCCATCCAATTCCTTACAGATTATTAAATGACTTCACAAGATCTTGCTCTCTTCTGCCTCTCTTACCTCTCTAATTACTCATCCTAGTGTTCAATTGAGTCCAGCCACCCTGGTCTCCATGCTATACTTCATCCACATCAGGCATGCTCCTGCCTCAGTGATTTTGTACTTTCTATTCCCCGTGCATAAAACATTCTTTACCCAAATAGCCACATAGTTCACTTTCTCACTTCCTCCAGGTTCCTCATCAAAGAATCCATCTCTGAGTTCTCAATATAAAAAAGCCCTACTTAAAAAAAAAAGGCTTACTCAGTTTCCAGATACACTTTTTGATTCCCCTATTCTGCTTCATTTATTTATTTACATGGCATTTAGTCATAGGTTCTGATATACAGTAGTTCATTCCATATCTCTTGAATGTCAAAAGTAATGATTTTTTAAAAGATTTTGTTTATTTATTTGACAGACAGAGATCACAAGTAGGCAGAGAAGCAGGCAGAGAGAGGAGGAAGCAGGCTCCCTGCTGAGCAGAGAGCCCGATGCAGGGCTTGATCAGGGCTCGATCCCAGGACCCTGGGATCATGACCTGAGCCAAAGGCAGAGCATTAACCCACTGAGCCACCCAAGCTCCCCAAAAAGTAATGATCTTAGAGGGAAAGATGAACCACGAGGGACTATGGACTCTGAAAAACAATCTGAGGGTTTTGAAGGGGCAGGGAATGGGAAGTTGGGTGAGCCTGGTGGTGGGTATTATGGAGGGCACGTATTGCATGGAGCACTGGGTGTGGTGCATAAACAATGAATTCTGGTACACTGAAATTTTTAAAAAAATTAAAAAGAAAAAAAATTAATGATCTTGTTAGGAAAACAAACCCATATCACAGAAATGACATAAATATGTGTATCATAATGTTGAGATGTTCAGTGAGCTTGTGATATCTTCAAGGCATGAGACTTGGACTTGGGTCCTCTGGTATGGCTGGCTCCATTCCTGCTCTCCACAGCCAACTTGAAGGAAAGTTTGTCCTAAGCTCAGCACACAGTGGCATTTCTCCTTTTGAGATATAATATTATTAATTAGAGATCTAATATTCAAATAAAATTGAACATTTCATCACACTCAAAACTCCTAATATACTATTCTATATCCAAACTCTTCAAGTCAGTATAGCTAAAGATGGCCAGATATTTTCATTCTAATGTTCTTTAGCTGTTCTTCCCAGCTAACTGAGTTATGATGTCTCTGGTAATTTAAATGCTGTCTAGATCCTGGGCACAGTTATTTATGCCATTGATATAAAATGGCTATATGTGAAAAGAGGAATAATATATATTCTATCTATTTGATATGAACATTAGGCAATTTAGCATAAGGCACCCAGGAGTTTAGTCATGACACCCATCAGAACATCAGAAGAGGGCAAAAGTTGTAAAAGCAGTTCTTATAAGTTTTTCTCTATATCAACTCACCCCCTTCTCATGAGATTTGCTTATGTTTTACTATTATTTTGGGAGAGACATAGGACTGTCAAAGGGAACGTGGAAAATTATTTTAATTTTAAGCTCATAAAATCCCTGTGAAAACCTCTTTTTCTGAAAGTCAGCTTAAGAAAAAGTTTTTGTTGCACTCCAATCTTAATGATACATGTTTTTGCCAATAAAATTGCTTGTATTTCTGTCAGTCAAGTTTTCTTATCTTTTTTACATTATTCTTGGGGGCTGGAGTCCTCAGCTACAGGGTCAGGATCATTCTTGGAAGTCATTGCATTCTCCCTGTTCTCTGTGACCCCAACACTTTTTCTATCCATTCTTCTCCTCCAGGGCTCTTCTTTCTATAAGACAACACAGTCATTTTAATATATATATTCTTAGCTCAGGCTGCTATAAAAAATATCATAGACTGGATGACTTAACAACAGATACAATTTTGGAGGCTGGAAAATCTGAGATCAAGGCTCCAGCAGATTTGGTTCTTAGTGAGAATCCTCTTTCTGACTTGCAGATGGCCACCTTCTTGCTGAATGCTCACTCACATGGTCTTTCCTCAGAGTGTGCATGTGGAGAGAGAGAAATCTTTCATTATCATTTCCTCTTCGTATAAGAACTCTATTCCCATCATGAGGACTCCACCGTCATAACCTCGTCTCAACCCAATTACCTCCCAAAAGCCTCACCACCAAATGCCATTACATTGTGTGTTAGAGCTTCAGCATATGGATTTTGGCAGGACATGAATTTCAGTTAATGAACATATACCATATATATTTACATATATTATTTCTTATCCTGGGTCACAACCCTTGGATTGGACTGTCACATTGTATCAGATACAATCTGTCTTCATATGCCAGACAAAGTTAATGACTACTGCTCTGGCACTTTTGCCTTTTGGTGCTGCTCAGGCTCAGTTTAGGATGCATTGCTGCTGAGTTGGTCCTTATGCCTTGGTGGGTCTGATAGCAACCAGTTCCCAGACACACAGTCACTTGGTGTCCCATAGTCAAGAATTCTGTCTCTACCATGGCCCAGAAACACAGCAGAAACTGTTTACAGAAAGGCATATAATTCTCTGAGATGCATGGCATGGTCCTGTTCTGGAGCCCTTAGGTCCAGGGTGGTGATTCTCCTACAAAGGCAGGTCTCAAACTCTATACTGTATCCCTGCCCACCACTGACACTTCTGATGCCATGGAGTCTGTCAGATGAGATGGTCCGAGTGGCTCCTTGCCCAGTAGCCTGCATCTGCTGCAGATTAATGTCCTGCACCACACTTCTTTCAAAGCTCTCAGTCTTCTATGTCACCTGATATATGGACCAGAGCGATAATCCTGGGGGTGGGATGTTTTGTCCCCAGAACCCAAAGAGACCTACCAGGTACACTACTTCCTTCTTTGTGGTGGAGGATCCCAGACATGATTTGTCTTTTACTTTGGAGGTGGAATCCTGATATGCCCCTGACTACTAGACTCCTAAAAATTTCACTGAATTGATAACTTCCTGAATCTTCACAGGGTTTATCGCCTACTCTGGGGAACATGTTGTGTCTTATGGAAGCCTTTTACTCATCCTGTCCAATCAGTATGATGGTGTCAGTGTAATGGAGATGACTGATGTTCTGTGTGAGATTCCAACAATCTTGATCTTTTCAGACTATATTATTATGACTGGGGGTATGAGAACCAAGTCCTGAGGAAAACTATACATAAATGTTCTTGTTTTTAAACAAGATTTTAAACAATGTTCTATTGTTTTTAAATCTCTTTTCTAATTGGAATGGAAAAGCACACATTTGCCAAATCAATGACAGTATACCAGATACCTGAGACTTTGTTAACCTACTCTAGCAACAATATGGCACAGCAGCTCTAATCCAAGCTATTACTTGCTGAAACCTGTGGTAATATATAGTCATTATTCAGGATCCATCCAGTTTCTTCAGGGGCCAGTCTGGCAAATTAAATGGAAACATGAAGGAGGACTAGCTTGAGATCTTATAAGGGTGACACTAATTTCTGTCATCTGGTTTGTGATATTGTTTTTGATTTACTTTCTTGGCTGGGAAAGAGCATTTTTTTTTTGATGGCTCTTATAACACAGACCATGGATTCAATGTAGTGGTTACTCCAACTTCCAGGAATTCAAATTCAATTATGCAATTACAGAACTGGAAAGATTGTCACTGAATGGGTCTGTGTATCTGGTCATCCCACTGTGAACCTGTAACTAGGATTCAGTTTATTAGTTGGTCTCCATAAGTCCTTAGCTCTAACAGAGAAGTCTAATGATGGTCTTCTGGTATAAAAATTAATTCAGACATATGTCCCATTGTCCTTGAGATATCTTGATATCCCCCTCTCTCCCAAGTCTACAGTTATCTGAGTAAATGGCTGGACAATCCTTTGAGAAAGGAATGAGGATATAATCAGTCATAAGGATCTCTCTGTAGGTCATCAGTACAATTTAGTAATAACTGGCTAGCTCCATTCTCTTTGTTTGAACTGCTTCTGCTATAGCCTGCAGGTGCCTGAATCAGCAACAAGAGCTCCCCTCACTAGCATATTTTTGCAGTGAATTGGGATTGGGCTGCCACATTGTGCCACATGTTGTCTGTCCTTCATATACCACCCAGGATGGGTTTCTCCTTACCAGTCAGATGGCAAGCAATCCCATCTCAGAACCCCATCTTACTGTGTGCTTTATTATATTGGTCATGATTTAAACTATGTCAGTTTAGGTCATCTGGGAAACAGATGCTGAGATGGGATTAGAAGGAAAAAAATGTTAATTTTGTGAAAGGTAAAGAAAGAAGGAGCAGGAGTACTAAAATCTATAAAGAGCTTAGCAAACTCAACATCCAAAGAACAAATAATCTAATCAAGAAATGGGCAGAGGACATGAACAGACATTACTGCAAAGAAGACATCCAGATGGCCAACAGACACATGAAAAAGTGCTCCATATCACTCGGCATCAGGGAAATACAAGTCAAAACCACAATG